>NW_024091658.1:0-19437 GCF_014356525.2 Nilaparvata lugens
TCGACATACTTTCAGTACCGGTGTCTCTCACAACATCGTTCCGTTACAAGATTTCCAATGAAACGTCACCAACTTGATAAGACTTAACAACTGAAGTTCACAACTTTGAAGGACGCTGCGTACCGTAATAACAAAGTTATGATGAATCAGAGCAGAGGCTTCGACAATAACTACTGGAAAAGCTGAGAAAGAATTTTCGCCAAGCTATTGAGTTCTTTCTGATGTTCGCGGAAAAACCGCACACAAGTTCCGCTGATGTTAGGTGGAAAACTATCTGGAAAATTGGAGTGAGGGAGAGGGAAAGAGAGGTTGTTAAGAGAGAGAGTTGAGAGTTGAGTGATAGAGAAAGTTGAAGAGAGAGGAAGAGAGCAAAAGAGAGATATAGAGAATGTGTTTGATGGAGAAAAACAGAGAGCTATAGAGAAAGTGGAAGAGAGAGGAAGAGAGCGAAAGAGAGATATAGAGAAACTTGAAGAGAGAGGAAGAGAGAGCGATAGAGAAAGTGGAAGAGAGAGGAAGAGAGCAAAAGAGAGATATAGAGAAAGTGTTTGAGGGAAAGGAAGAGAGCGAAAGAAAGATATAGAGGAATTTGAAGAGAAAGAAAGAGAAGTTGTAGAAAGAGAGACAAAAAGAAAACTCAGTGAGCCATATTGTTGTTCAATCTGACAAACCTTTAGGGAGGCTCGAAATTTCAGTCCATCCAATTACCAAGTCACCGCGGTTCTCTACAAACCTATACAATTTTCCCTTTTTTCCCTACTTTTCCTGCTATTATCCTCTCCATTCTCCCTTTACCGCGTGACTGTGTTATGGTCCTTCACGGAAATACAGCCTTCACTCAGCTTGGCATATTATCATCCACTATTATAGTGGAATTCATTCAAAAGTGTCAGCATTGGATGAATGGGGAACATTGATGTCATTCATAAGGAACTGTTGACAGTTTGAAGAGAATCTCATCATAACACCGAGACGCAGATTGAATATTTAATCCGATAAATGCATTTACACGAGTTATGGGGTTCAAAGGAGCAATAAGGTTAATCCCATATAAAAGCATTTAAACGAGATATGGGGTTCCAAGATAAGTATTTATGAGAGCGATGGTAAATCCTGATAACGATATGTGGAAATAGACTCGACAACTAGACAACTCGATAATTCTCACTCGGAATTTTCACTTCCAATTCTCACTTGGAGTGCAATAATTTCGTGTGATCGTAATAGGACAAGATTTTTTGAATATTTTAACCATCAATAAAACAAAATTTGACAACATTGTAACAAAATTTGACAACATTAAAACAAAATTTGTACACGGAATGATTGCATGATTGACATGTCTTATTGCCGACTGAGTAGGACAAGAGACTCGTTTCCTACTGTGGCTCTTAAGATTTTCAACAAGCTGCCTAGACAGTTAACAGCTTTCAGTATCCAGGCATTCAGGGCAAAGTTGAAGTTTTGGCTTAAAGAAACCCCTTTCTATGGGTTACATGAGTCCTTCGAAGTCACAGTGACTAGCCATCTTGAAAACTCAAGTTTATAGTAATTACTTACTTCTAGAAAAGATTATTCTTATATTTTTTGACACAGCCTATCTAATCAGGCTCACAGCCTAGTCAATCACAGCCTACTCAATCACAGCCTAATCAGGCTCACGACTTATGGGAATAATTTTATTATAGACTACATATTGGCTATAGGCTAGTTGACTTTCGTTCGACCAATAGGAACACATTCAAACTATTACTTTCACACTAAAAACGTTGAAGTCTATCGGTTGATATCATTTTAGAGATTCACTTAGAGATTATGAATACACTGAATACAAATCAAATCAAATCAAATGTTAAGTGTATAAATCAAATAGACTTATTTTAATAATAAGACTTTAAATGTATTCATAAATCTCTAAAATGATATCATCCGATAGACTTTCAACGTTTTTAGTGAAAATAAGGCTATTATTAAGATAAGTCTATTAAAATAAGTGTATTCAGTGTATTCATAAATCTCTAAAATAATATCATCCGATATACTTTCAACGTTTTTAGTGAAAAATTAATAGTTTGAATGTGTTCCTATTGGTTGAACGAAAGTCAACTGTAATGGTAGTGTATAATATCATAGCCACCTCTAATACAAGGCCCCGGCCTACGACATTACAACGTCGCAGTGTAGGCCTAGAAGCTAATACATGATTGGTGAAAAAGATTAAAAAAAAATACCAGCTGATCTTTTTCACCAATCATGTATTAAATTCTAGGCGTACACTGCGACGTTGCAATATCGTAGGCCGGGGCCTTGTATTAGAGGAAGCTATGATAATATTCATAGGACGTGTTGTTTAAATGAGTGACTGTTCAAAAATCAAAATCTTATTAAGAGACTGGTTATCCATTACGAAATAATTAATAATCGCTGTTTGTGATGAGATAAAGTACATAATCTAATCCAGAATTGCAGAATAAAAGAACGCTAATGTACTGTATGTCTTATCCAATGAAACACAAATCTTGGGTGTGACGTGTTGTTTAAATGAGTGACTGTTCAAAAATCCAAAATCTTATTAAGAGACTGGTTATCCATTACGAAATAATTAATAATCGCTGTTTGTGATGAGATAAAGTACATAATCTAATCCAGAATTGCAGAGTAAAAGAACGCTAATGTACTGTATGTCTTATCCAATGAAACACAAATCTTAGGTGATGGGATAAAGTTCATATTTCTTTCAGAATTGAAGAACGTTAATGTATGTCTTATCCAATGAAACACAAATCTCAGCTGATGGTAGACATCACCCCTTTATTACGGGTATACTTTTCGAACAAAATTACATCAGGATCAGTGATAAGATGAGAAATTGCCGGTTATTCACTGGTCATACAAAACGGACCAAAATCTACTCTCATTAATCATTTCATTGGAGGTGACAAAGAGGTAGACCCAGGAAAAGATGGCTGGATGTGGTGCCGAATGATGTTAGGAGTTTGGGAGTGAGGGGATGGAGAGGCATAGTAAACGATAGAGATGCGTGGAGGTTGATAGTTGCGGAGGCCAAGGCTCACCATGGGCTGTAGCGCCATTTAAGAAGAAGAAGAATCGTTTAATTGAATGTCTTCTTATTTATTCAAGAATAGATCTTCTGAGCAAAGTATAAACATTACTTTTATTAAATTGCTGTTTTTTTGTTTGAAATGTGTACTAATAGCCTGTACCATAACCTAAGCTTTGTGATTCATTGGATGAAATAATCGTGTTCTTTTCTTCAATTTTGAATTGAATTGATAAATTTTTTTTTTTCAATTCAAGAAAATAAATTATTCCGCACAACATAATATTATTACAAAACATTGTACCATCTAAAAATACTAATGAAAATTATATGTTTTGCCTTAGATGACAAAAACTTATTCCTTCAAAAACGGAGATTAATACCAGAGAAAAATCTCTGGTGAAAGTTTATAGAAGAGGAAAACAATGTTATCCTCAGACCCCAAGAAATATGTAAATCAAGTAATGAAACCCTAGAGCTCGCGTTTTGAAAAATAGGAAGGGATTGAGTTACAGTTTTAATAACAGGGAAGAATATTGAGCATCGTTCACAAACAGTCTGTACCAACGATAAATTGTCTTCTCTCACTCTCACCATTCTCAATGAATATGAATAAAAAAGCAAGAGAAGAGTGAGAGAAAGGTAAGATTGAGAGAGAAGCAGGTTACGCTTAAGGTAGGCGCACACAGATCGTCATCGGACGGACGGCACGCATCGGACGGATCGGACGATTAGATTTGATGCATTGCTTTCAATTGGAGTGCGCATACCTATATGATGCGGATAGGTATGCGCACTCCAATTGAAAACAATGCATCAAATCTAATCGTCCGATCCGTCCGATGCGTGCCGTCCGTCCGATGACGATCTGTGTGCACCTACCTTAAAACTCCATTCACTTATCATTCTAATAGTTTGGTTAGTATGAATTGGTGCATGTGAAATAGTATGGTACATTATCCACAGTTCAAACATTTTTTGAATTGAGAAATTGATTTCTTAAATTGATTGTAAAGTTCAACCTTTGCTTTGATCTAGAAACACTATTTTTCTTTATCACTATTATGTCCCATTATTTTTTATTTCATTTTTTTCCTCCCTTGTCATGAATTATGTTGATGCAATAATTACACTGGTGATTCTTCCTCCAATTTTTTCACAGTTTGAACTACAAATTCATAATATAAGTGTATTTGAAGAGAGGAAATGCTTCAATCATTCAATAAAACTATTTGATGATGGTGATTGAATGTGTGTGTGCGCGAATGTGTGTGTAGGATTTTTTTCTTCTCTTATATCGCTTCCCGATTAAACCTCAACTCCTGTTCACGGACAAGGGCTTCATGAAGCACTTTGTGATCAGTAATCATTTTTTACATTATTATTTTTTATCATACCTGATTCTCTCGATATTTGATTTTGTATTTTTGCTATTTTCAATGTAACCTATAATTTTTTTGATGTGTAACGATGTGAACAATAAAACTTGATTGGATTTGATTTGATTTGAGAAAGTAGGAGATTTCGGACAGGAGCCTGAGTCTATTCTTGTCAAGTTTTATTGTGAATGAATAAAAAAATTACAGCTCGTGTCGACAGCTTCAGACAGAATAGATGTGGAAGAATATAGAACATTACCTACAATTTGAACATCTCCTGAATTGGGGAAGTATCAAATTTGGACAGAGACTTGATTTGATTCTTAGTGGAGATTCATTATAAATTGATTATAAAGATTATTGTCTTGATTCTCATCAATGTCGATACCGTCAAGTAATTAATATCAGCTATAAATAAAATAGATGTATACAAATGAGAATTTATTCCCTTCTCTATGAGAAGTATAATAATATTACACAGAGTGTCCCACGAAAGATATAACAGGCAAAGACAATGAATTCTACATGAAATTTGTAACAAAAAATGTTGATGAACACTGCAACTGAAAACTTATAGAAAACTTCTCTTAAACAAATACAGATTAGGTGAAATATTATTGAATTCTTATCTCAGATACGATTGCTTGATAAATAATACAATTCAATCTAAATATCGGGGCACCGAGCTTCACTATTATCGTTATTTGTATTTATTGATAAACAGAACTCAATTCTTCAAAATGATCACGTTTATATATTACAGCTGGCTATATGTTAGCTTATAAATTTTTTGAGGATGAGATATTTTGATTTTCCATAGACGCACTCGCTCACTCACTTTTTATTATCCAAAGTCGACGAAAGTCTCAGCTGTTTTTCCAAGGATGAATTATCCTTTTAATGTCGTTTAGCGAGTTTTCTCAGGAATGAGACCTAGTGCAATCGAATTTTTTTATCATATACCCACTATGTTCCAAATTTCGTGAAAATCGTTAGAGCCGTTTTCGAGATCCGTTGGACATAAATAACAATATTAATAACCAAATATAAAATATACAGATATACAGAAATTGCTCGCTCAATATAATAGATACAGATATACAGAAATTTATTTCATTATTTTATTTATTAGAACAGTCACAAACACGATATTTGGAAAGAGAAACAGGCAATTGCCCAAAACTTCTTCAATTCCTTGATTTTGGCACATAAATAGTCCAAAGTGAGGGTTAAGTTTAAAATTTCTGTTTTTACCAAAGACCAACACTCAGAGAATACGTATTCGAGATATGACTGATGAATTTTGAATTTCGAAGGGTTGATAAGAGCCGGAAATAACACTAAACAATCCGAAAGTTTCAATAATATTGAAATAAACTTGAAAATTTTGAGCAGAAAAATTAAAACTACTATCACTGCAACTATCAGCCGTTCACACCTGATTGCTTGCTTTATAATGATAGGATTACTATTCAAGTAGTCTATTGCAAAATAAGATGCATTTCGCTTATATTGTCAGCCTAACAGAGTTTTTCATCATTAGTGGAGTGCATCCCCATTTTAATTGCCTAAAAAATTGAGTAAATCATATTATTTCACCATCAACTAATTGGTTGGTTACTTATCAAACTCATCAAAGACTTCTAAAAAGTTGAGTAAATTATATTATTCTGCCACTAATGAACTTATAACTATTTTACTAGTAGTTAATCATTATCAAAGTGACTTTTCATGACAAACAACATCAATATCATCTAATATTCAATGTATATTCGAATTCAAATTCAAATTCGAATTTAAATATTTGACTTTTCATGACAAACAACATAAATACATCTAATATTCAATGTATATTCGAATTCAAATCAGAGACTATAATTATATTTTTCATTTGAAAATATACATATTTGAGGGCACCAGAAACTAAATCACATTATTGCCTTCATAACGTACATATTCAACTAGTACTCCACAAAGAGGTACCTTTCGAAAACGGTTGTTCAAGCCCAATCACTTTGAGCCTCAACTGATAACAACTAATTATTTGTACCGATCGTCAATGCAGTGTTCAACTGAAACAAGTACCCCTATCGCGGTTCTCTTCACCCTTTGAGACACACAGTCTAGTTGGTTGTGACCCAGATTTGGCACGCACTACAAAGTGCCACTAACAAACATCAACAAACTCGGCGCGATGATGCTCCAACTGATGCACTGATGTTTGCTGCATCTCACGAAAATTGAGTGAGGCTTTGATGTCTCACACAGCACATCAATCAGATTACGATAACTCATTTATTCAATCACAATGACAAGAGATGGGAAGAGCAGGTACTTCACGTACAGGAAACTACAGTGTCAAGCCCAGTATTGAGTCTGTGTTTGTTGATAATTAATGATTACCGGGTGTGATTTACGTTGAAATGAGAGCATTGTTTGAATGGGGAGTGGGCTATCGATGTTATTTATAAGATATTCTTTCAGTTTACATGAGATAGTCTACAGAAGTTTCTACTTCATCGATTAGTTCAAGGGATTCGCACCTTCTTAATTTAATTCAATGGATTGAAGTTAACAATAATAGTTCCAAATGAGATAAATTATTAGAAACGGATGGTCATATTGTATGTACAAGGCATAATTATTCTATTTCGTATCCAAGGATGATGTTCTAGTTAGATACATGTTAAAAAGTCATCCCTAAATTCACTTTGGTTCGCCGTCTTTTTCTGTCATTGGACAAAGCAGATAGCTCTATCCTTCTCCAACACCGAAAAGTTTCAAAACTTTTTGTAGGCTGTGATTGACTTACAGGCTAGTATATCATGAATTATCATGAAAATCCATTATTAAATCATGAAAATATTTTTTTTTTTTAGTTGAAAAATAATCTATCATTATTTTAGAAATCAATTATAAATAATTAATATTTTCTGAATAATAAACAATGATTATATTGATATTTTGAAAATTGAATGAACAAATATCCACCAAATTAGTTATTGATTAGAATGATTTTACCTTCAGATCCTATTTTTCCAGCAATCTCTGTCCACAGATTTCTATGAACATCACGACGATGATATCTTTTGTCTCGCATATCCCACAATGGAACATGCTCTTGAACCAAACTTATCAACTTTTCATTGTCCATAGTTACAACTTTATAAAGCAGAACAAGTTAAAAAAAACAAAAACAAACAAGACTGTGAAACAATTTTAGGTTAGGAACACTTTGTTGTTTCAGCTCGACTAGCTAGTTCGGCCGGATAGAGCCGGAAAACCTCATTCAATTCGGATCAAAAAATTGATCGGCCGGAAACGGCCGTATGAACCTGTTGCAATGGACGAGCATCTATTCCTTTCTTTGTTGGGAGATCGTTCGGACGAGTTCGGTAGTTTTCGGCCGATGCTAGTTCGGACGAAAACGGTTCTAGTGAACGGCCCACCTAACTGCTAATGCTTATCCACTACTCTAGTCAAAAAGTCTGTGAATTCCAAGGCAATTCGCATTGAGTCCACAGAAATTCAGCAGCTGGGAATGTAAGAGCTAGGGCCCGGTTGTACAACAGCCGGTTAAATTTTAACCGTGATTAATTTCACGGGAACCAATCACGGTTAAAATTTAACCGGCTGTTGTGCAACCGTCACTAGGAATGTAAAAATCACGAATGTAGGAACTGGGAATGTGGTAACTAGCTCGACCACGTTGAAATTCAATTTACACTTCGACTTAATTAATCCTTGAATACCGAACTCAAAAAGATGTTAGGATGTTACGAACAAAAAAACAAAACAAATGTACAGTGATACCTTCTTCGAGAATAACATTCAAGTCATAAGTCATGAGAAACAAGAGATTCAACCAACCTTATAAAATCCGGCGTTCGATGACTAGGCAATTTGGTCCTCAGCAGGTTCCACAACACTCACACAAAACAACGATTCCACAAACTAATTCAACTCAAAACAATCAACACAACTAATTATCTATCACCTCCGCTATTTATTATCACTTTTGGAACAGAATTATCCGCGATAATTCATTATTTATTCACGAAACACGCACGATTTGAGGTTAGAACGCCCCAACATGCAGGAACCGGTTGATGACTGACGAGCTGACGAGAAGAGGAGTGACGTCACAGCGTGAACGATATCGTCGACGCAGTCGTCAGTGTCCTCTAGATATCGTCGTCGCGACGCTGGTCGGCCGGCTGCCTGAGCTTCCTATCCGTAGCTCCCGTCTCGCAGAGCTCCCGTTATCGTTCTAAACATACAGTGACTATTGTAGCCTCTGTATTCTATAATATGGAGAGTGACGCGACGCGTATTTGAAATTTTTTTGTAGAGCTCTTCGGAAAGTAGTGGATGCTAAAGTGGGGTCCGCTTTGTAATGGTAGTGGAGAAAGATAGGAGAGCAGCGTAGCCGATTCTCTGTCTTGCCACTGACTTCTATTGAGGATGGATGATGATGTCATCAACTGAATTAACTGTTTATTCTTGTTTAATACAATCAATTATATTCTATTTGTTACGAAAATATATTTTCCCATTATTGAAAATACATGTTCATATTTGATATTGAATATTTTGTTATTCAATTATATTCATTCATTGTCAAAAAAACAAACATTTTCCTTGTTATAATAGAGTGTAACTTACCATTTTTTATTTGAGTATTTTGATTACTTTTGGCCACTTGAAAGTTTAATCACAATGAACTTCTTTCTTCTTCTATATGCTGGCTCCGCGACGGAGATTGGCGATCATCAATGCAATTTGGATTCTATTGACTGCAGCTCGGAACAGAGATGTTGAGTCAATGTTGAACCACTCTCTCAGGTTCTTCAACCAGGATTTTTTCCTTCTTCCAGGCCAGCGTCTTCCTTCAATCCTGCCCTCCATTGAACCCAGTGAACTTACTAGAACGTTTATTTCATTCTATTTTGAAAAATACCAGTTTCGGCTAAACTAGCCATTAAGTGTCAAAAAGGGTACTTATTTAAGGCTTCTTCAAACTTTTTATTTTTTGCTTCTTTGTAATTTTTTAATTTGAAAATTGTTTCTTTTTGCAAAGCTACTCCCACCCTTGGCAAATGGTATTTGTTTCTTCTTCTCATCAGTATTATTTTTATCTCATTCTATCTTATGAATTTAAAATAAACTGTCATGTATCATCATGTATTGGAAGTTGGGTATTCTTTGATATTATTTAACAGCTACTTTACAATTTCGTAAGTCTAAATTATTGAGTGCAAAATCTGAATACTTTTGCTTATTGTATATTAATAATACTATATCAATGAATAAAGTTACAATCAATTAAAATATCATCTTATTCATAGCATAAGTCCACCTGATACTGACTGTATTGCAACTACATCAAGAGACAATAAAATCTGCAACATTTCTTTGAGCAGTCTTTGAATCATTATTAGTCAGACAATGAAATAATGAAATAAAATATGATGAAATAATGATTTTATTTATCAGAAAAACTCATAATACAATTTTTTTAATAATACAATACACAGATAATAACAATTGAAAATTGAATAAAGACAATAATTAAATTGAGAAAAGACAATATTGAGATGGATGCAAATATCGTTTTTTACCGTTTATTAAAGACCGAGCGAAGTGAGGTCTAAGATTCAAGTCGATGGTTTGGCATTTCTCTTGATATTTAAATGTTTAAATGTTTAAATGTTTAAATGTTTAAATGTTAAATGTTTAAATGTTTAAATGTTTAAATGTTTAAATGTTTAAATGTTTAAATGTTTAAATGTTTAAATGTTAAATGTTTAAATGTTTAAATGTTTAAATGTTTAAATGTTTAATGTTTAAATGTTTAAATGTTTAAATGTTTAAATGTTTAAATGTTTAAATGTTTAAATGTTTAAATGTTAAATGTTTAAATGTTTAAATGTTTAATGTTTAAATGTTTAAATGTTAAATGTTTAAATGTTTAAATGTTTAAATGTTTATATGTTTATATGTTTATATGTTTTATGTTGCGCATTTACGGCGAAACGCGGTAATAGATTTTCATGAAATTTGACAGGTATGATCCTTTTTAAATTGCGCGTCGACGTATATACAAGGTTTTTGGAAATTTTGCATTTCAAGGATAATATTAAAGGAAAAAGGAGCCTCCTTCATACGTCAATATTAGAGTTAAAATCAGACTATAGAATTATTCATCATAAATCAGCTGTCGAGTTGACTATAAATTGCATGCCATGGCGCATGCAATTCAATATCTCAATGTAGCTTGGTAAAAAATTAGCAGCTGTGTAGACTATAAATTGCATGCCTCATTGAATGCAATTTGTATGCACTATTAAATAGGATGCAATGAGCTTATAACAGCTCATCTGGCGCCTAGATGATCTTCTGGTTTTCTCGCGCTAAATCCCGGAAAGCGTTATATGATAATTAAATCTTGTGTAAGCATGATCTGATCGAATAAATAGTTAGTGTATCAGTGTGGATGTGCTTATGTTTGGGACGTCGTTATAACTGCGCGAGGTCTACTGTTCACAGAACTACTAGTATAGTTTGGTAACTTGAAATTAGCGAATCTAGATCATCTTGTATTGCAACTACATCAAGAAACAATAAAGTCTGCAACATTTCTTTGTACAGTCTTTGAATCATTATTAGTCAGACAATATTGGAAAGAGTGCGAATTTTGTTTTTATAGTTTGGTAACTTGCAATCAGCGAATCTGGATCATCTCTTTGAGTTGCAACAGCAAGAGCTTCAATCAAATTAGAAGAAGCAATAACTTCATCAAGAGATATTGTGAGCCAATCAGCCGCTGTTAGCTCCATTTCAATTTGTTTCGATCTGTTCAAAATAATTGGAAGGCTTTCCTTTCTCTCTCCCTCTGTTACTCACTCTCCCCCCATTCCTCTCTCGCTCCTTCTCTTTTGTTTTTTCTCTTTCTCTCTGTATCCCTGTTCTCCTCATAACATCTTCTCTTCATCCTTTTGAACTCTACGCAGGAGTGATTCTGACAATCGATACTTTAGAGTTAACAATTGCAAGTTTCAACTCTCTTTCACTCTCTTTTGGTAGAGAGTTAGTGGGGAGGATATTTTAATATTCTTTCCGAAGAATGGACATTGATATGTCCAAAGCTCCGCCAATTTATGTAGATGCATAACAATATAATATCCATAGTTATTATATTACAAATTACTTTTTCATATCATATACTTTCAATAATTATTTTCTTAGTCTATATCATGTAAATTCATCTATAATTTTGCTGTATTGTAAGCTATTGTATATAAGTGTATAAGCCAGTATATATTGTAATCTACATAAATAAAGTACTCATCAATCAATCAATCAATCACAGTTGGAATAATTGAGTTGTTCAGTTTCGAAGTTCTTTAAATTTTAATAACTGTACATATTTTGTACATATATTGAAAATGTTTTATTGGCAGAAATATAAAATTACAACATCTTAAAAAATACATAATAAAAGCAATACAAATTTTACAACATGAGTAAATACTATTACAAAATAAAATGCAATGCCAATAATTGAGTATTTGCATCTCGAGGTACTGAACCTGTTTGAGATGGTGATATAAAATTGATTACAAAACTATAGCGCTAAAATGTAGTTACAATAGTAGTTACATTTATAAAGAACATATAACAGAAAAATAGTTCGTTTTGATAAAGTGAACACTGTCATAAAAGATGGTAAAGATTTGTTGCATAGTGAAGACTGTAACTGGTAACTAAGCCTACAACCAAGGAACATGAAACATTTTTGGAATTTATTTATTTATCAATGAAACTATTCAACTTGGAAAGTGTTTTCACTCTGCTATGGTTGACTGTTATAACTCTTTCGAGAGAAAGTAATTCCTTGATAAAATGATGATGAATGTACAGTATAAATATACTAGTAGTTCTGTGAACAGTAGACCTCGCGCAGTTATAAACCACAGTCTCCTCTAATACTGTCCATCAGAGTAAATTCTGTCCTGGCGTCCGTGTCGGCAAGATATCGATGTATACACGACTAATTGCTGTTTGGGTCGTTGTATCCACGGTATTTAGATGAAAACGGTAGGGGTCATGAAAGGTGTGCGCAGTGGCCAGCCAGCTAGATTGCGTCATCGCCACCAACCGAGGTTTTTAACACCTATTTATTATTATTATTTTTTTTTTTATTATTAGCAATTTATGAAACTCATTTGTTAAAAACAGATGATTGGATATAAAATGACATCAGCTACACCAGAAATTTAGTACTAACATGCGCGTGACACCTACCGTCTTCTATATACCGTGGTTGTATCGACAATGCTTATAATTTTATGTGAACAGCTATGCTGCTATCATCAATAGTTTACCGAGTTAAAAGCTGAGAAAAGTCGGGAGAAAATACTATGCTTCACTGCATTGCATTGCTTCACTGCATGCAATTAATAGTTCACACAACAGCTGTGTTTTCAATAAGTTACATTGAGATATGAATTGCATGCAATTTGTAATCCACTCGACACTGGTTTATGATGAATAATTCTATAGTCTGATGTTTACTCTAATATTAGTGTATGAAGGAGGCTCCTTTTCCTTTCATATTATCTTTAAAATGCAAAACCTTGTATATGCGTCGACGCATATAGACTGTCAAATTTCAGTCTCGAATCTTAGACCTCTCTTCGCTCGGTCAATCACTGGATCGCAAAGAAAATGTCCAATAAGGTCGGTAAAGTAATATAGTAAGTGGCTATTTGAAACTATAATCTAATGTATCCTATACTGTTAAACGAGGAACTTCTGTTTATATGTTTAGATTTTTAGGTGTTTAGATGTTTATATGTTTGTATTGCACCGGATCTCGAAAACGGCTTTAACGATTCTCACGAAATTCAGAGCAATGTTGGTTCATAATATAAAGATTCGATTGCACTAGGTCTCATCCCTGAGAAAATTCGCTGAAGGACATTAAAAGGATAATTATTATTCATCCTTGGGAAAACAGTTGATAATAATTATTTCGTCGTCTATTGGTGATGGAAGTGAGTGAGCGAGTTCTTCTGTGTGGGACTGTGTCAAAATTATGACTCAGCTATTGAACTTTTTCAACCATTCAATCAGGTACTTAGTGCCGGTTGCAAAAAAGCCGAGTCATTTTCAATCCTGATTAATTCCAGTACATCCATCTTTTTGAAATGGTCTTCTCTGATTTGGTTCACGTGAAGTTAATCAGGATTGAAATTCAACCGGCTTTTGTGCAACTGGGCTTTTGTGAGGTAAATTTTTGCATTCCTCTGGGAATTAATCTCAATTTACTGTGATTAGATAGAACATTTCTGTATGAATGTTATTATAATTTCTTCTTTCGTAATACATTTTTTATGCTTTTGTACTCCAGAGCGAAGCTCGGTGGTCCCCGATATTTAGTGTTATTATTTCATGGAGAAATTTGAATAATTTATTACAATTAATCAACAAAAAATCTGTACGGTATTTATCAACCTAGGTATTGTGTACGGTATTTAGTCGAAAAGGGCGGATCTAGGCAACCCGCATTACAAAGTATTGTGTACTGTATTTAGTCGAAAAGGGCGGATCTAGGCAACCCGCATTACAAGTGAAAGAGAAAATCTTAACCTTTTTTAGTAACCCCGACCCAAAATAGCAGAGAGATCAAGGATCAGAGTACGTTAGGACATAGAGGAAAGATGAAGGAAAATCATAATAATTTTCATTATTATCCTATGGTTTAGGTATAGTATGATATTATCCATTTCAAGGTGGCTGCATTGGTTTATTAGGAAGCATTAATGTAATTCATAAGACAGTAATGCTGACAGTTTATAGTGAATCCCACTATAGAACGGTGGCAGAACACAGAGCAGTGTCAAGGTCAAATTTATTCACGGTCACCTACTGCAATGTCAACGGCTCTTCTTCTTCTTCTTCTTCTTCTTCTCTTCTTCTTCTTCTTCTCTTCTTCTTCTTCTTCTTCTTCTTCTTCTCTTCTTCTTCTTCTTCTTCTTCTTCTTCTTCTTCTTCTTCTTCTTCTTCTTCTTCTTCTTCTTCTTCTTCTTCTTCTTCTTCTTCTTCTTCTTCTTCTTCTTCTTCTTCTTCTTCTAGGCCGGCTGCGCCCTAACTTCGCCCTCCTAGGTTTTTAATAAAGGCAGCTAATCAATCAATCAATCAATCAATCAATCTTCTTCTTCTTCTTCTTCTTCTTCTTCTTCTTGCATCTTCTTCTTCTTCTTCTTCTTCTTCTTCTTCTTTTTCTTCTTCTTTTCTCTTCTTCTTCTTCTTCTTCTTCTTTTGTATATTTTTGTTGGATACCATCCTCAATTCATGTCAAACAATCCAGGCCAAACAAATATAAAACTTATAACTTGTTAATTTTTATGAAAAAATGTACGCGTATGTTCGAAAATTGGTTTAGACACTGTACGTCAATGATAAAAATAAAATAATATCATAGGAGAAGTTACCTTATCCAGGAAATCTCTATTCTACAGTAATTCTACAGTCGCAAACAAATATGAAGCTTATAAGTTGTTAATTTTTATGAAAAAATGTACGCTTATGTTCGAAAATTGGTTTAGACACTGTACGACAATTATAAATATAAAATAATATCATAGGAGAAGTGACCTTATCCACGAAACCTCTATTCTACAGTATCCTAATTCTACAGTCTCAAACAAATATGAAGCTTATAACTTGTTAATTTTGACGTGACAACGTCTTATAAATTGGTTTGCCGGGTGACACTTCAAGAAACTGCGTTACGTTCCCACGTTATGCGCTCACAATGAGAGCGAGTGAGAGCGTTCGTTTCGGTTCACGGTCGTCTGGAAAGAGCACGAATAGGAGCAGTGGCGAGCACGCAGCAGCAACACGAAGGCATTCACCTGGAGAGAGAGTGAAACGGAGCAATCTCTACGACTGCGCCACTACTTAGTGAATAGTTATGTGAATAAGAATGAGTGAATAGGTATAAGTGTAAGTATAATAGGTATAAGTGAATAGGTTAGTTGTAGTAATCACAAAGTTGTGGTAGTTTTCAATCACAAAAGTAGTATAAATCGTTTCTCAGCCAATAATAATTTGTTTAACTTGAAAAAATGAGCGCGACTTGCTATGTAAAAAATTGAATCGAGCACAGTTAGCCGCCTAAGAGCGAGAGAGACAGAGTGATTTTGTTGAGGATGTGTGAAGGTAAAAATAAAATTTTGTTAATATGAAATTCAGTGCGAGATTCTTTGTATAAATTAATGTTTTAAATATAATTCTTTGTATAAATAAATGTTTTAAATTGTTACTATTATTTTATTATTTTTTATGAAAAAATTCACTCGTATGTTCGAAAATTGGTTTAGACACTGTACGTCAATGATAAAAATAAAATAATATCATAGGAGAAGTGACCTTATCCAGGAAACCTCTATTCTACAGTAATGAGAGATGATTATTTGTTGTTTTCGCTTAATTCATAAATATGAACATTTCAATATGCATAGCTCTCACTCATTAGAAACTACTATTCACTCATTTCTTCCGACCTTATCGAAATATATAACTTATACAAGATATTTATGAATTCCTTCCCCTCATTTCCATCCCAATTCATGAATCCATCCCTACCATTCAGTTTCTTGAGATTCTCGAATACTAAACCTCCAACAAACGTCTCAGTATTGAGTCTGTTTCTCCCTCTCTCACTCTCTCTTTGTCTCTCTCTCTCCCTCTCTCACTCTCTCTCTTCCTCTGAGAATGGACTTCTTAAGGTCCAAACTTCACTGTTTCATGTGAAAACATAACATTAGTACCTTAGTCTAACTTTCGCTTATTTCATCATTTTTCTTGCTCAATATTATTGTAGAACTCTCTAGTTTAATACGATTCACCATGTTATTCTACTGCTATCTATATATATAGAAGCGAAATGGCACTCACTGACTGACTGACTGACTGACTCACTCACTCACTCACTCACTCGCATAACTAAAAATCTGCCGGATCAAAAACGTTCAAATTTGGTAGGTATGTTCAGTTGGCCCTTTAGAGGCGCACTAAGAAATCTTTTGGCAATATTTCAACTCTAAGGGTTGTTTTTAAGGGTTTAAAGTTCGTCTTTTAGCATGTATATTCTTCTTCTCCCAATCTCTTAATTATAATTGAAATTTCCATATCATATGTTACTACAGAACTATAATTTAGATAGAGTACCTTTTCGAAACAGTTGTTAACTGGCAACTAAATTGATAATTTTATCAGGTTGGCATTAAGTTGAGTTGACTTTGTTAGGTTGGCACCAAGCTGAAGATTTAAATGCATTTATCGCGGAAAAAATTGATTGGGCACTGCCCAATATTATTATATTACTAGCCGTCAGGCTCGCTTCGCTCGCCATATCCGTTTAGCCAGACGTTTAGTCTGGACCCGACTGGATTGTCCTAACATATAAAAATGCAGGCGAGCGAAGCGAGCTGCTGATCTCATCCTCGGACGATCCAGTCGGGGGTCCAGGGGGCGGAGCCCCCTGGCTAGACGGATATGGCGAGCGAAGCGAGCCTGACGGCTAGTTCATTCATAACGCTAAAATGTAAGTTGAATCTTGTTTTGTTAAACACATGAATAGAGGAATCTAAATCTTTATCTGATCTCTCTCTCTCTCTCTCTCTCTCGGCTGACGATCAAAAAGTATCAAGCCGTAAATGTGTGTTACAAATTCATTGCATTGTATGAAAATACTGTTCAATAAAGCATTTTTTTCTTCTTCTTCTTCTTCTTCTTCTCTCTCTCTCTCTCTCTCTCTCAATGCAAAGAACCATACGAAAGATAGAAAGAGGAGAGAAAAGTATCAGAAAGTAATAGAAGATGAAAAGAAGAAAGATTCTAACGTGAATAGCTTTTTGCAGACTGCCTTTGATGCTCTTCAGTAATTGTCACTCGTAAATCCTGCGTTTCGTCCTACACAGCTCGAGGTTTCAGAAAAAGTCCAGGGATAAGAAGCCGCTGCTCTTCCCCAGGGTTTCATCTCGAGTTCATTGCTTTTGAAGGCTGCTTCAACATTTACAGCTACTGGAGCATCTATCATGGGCTGAAATGAAGAGAGATCTTAGACTTATCTTAATAACTTACAGTGTCTCATCATAACAATACATTTTGTTGTCAGATCATGTTTGTGTAGTATAGAGTTATAATGTAGTTACACATATTTCAATGGCTGCTTCAAAATTTACAGCTAGTAGAGCATCTATCATGTGCTAGCGTGAAGAGAGATCTACAAACGTATCTCAGTAACACGCAGTAAGTAGCATCACCACAATGAATTTTTGTGATAGCATTGTTCTAGGTACAGTTATTATATGACTACAGACATTTTTAAAGGTGCTTCCAAATATTTTACAGCTACTGAAGCATCTATCATGGCTTACATGGGGAGTGATCCTTAATGTGCGTACAGACTTTCGCTCTGCTCCGCAATTGAACGTCACTCAGCAGAGCGATTGATGATCGACCGGGGAGCAACAGTGTTCGACCGGGGAACGCGAGAAGATCTAACATCTTCCGTAACGTTCATGATGGGTCCGTGGGGGCGGAGCGACTGTGGTTCGATGGTGGTACGAGGGCGGTACGAGGGAGGAGCGTGCTCGGTGCGGGTTGGAAGCGCGAATATGTGTACGCAGCTTTAGATTTATTCTGGTAACATACAGTGTTCATCACGACATTGTACTTGTTTGAAACACGATGTTTTTGTGTAAGGTTATTAACATTTGAAAAATTGCTTCAACATTCACAGTCACTGGAGCCTATCAAGAGCTCAATTGGAGAGAGATCTTAGACTTATCTTAGCAGAGATTCATCACAACAATGATTTTTTTCTGAATATTTTTTGTGGAACTATAATGTGATTACAGGAATTGAAAGGCTGCTTCAATATTATTTAAGCTTGTAGAACATCTATCATAGGCTAACGTGGAGAGATATCTTTAGACTTATCTGAGTTAGGCTAGCTTCACACGCTTTCGGTTTCATTCGGTTCGGTACGTTTTCGGTTCGGTTCGGTTCGTTACCGAAAACGAATGAGGCTTTCATACATGTCAGGTTTTGATTGTACGGTTCCAACTAGGTATTTCTTCTCAAACACAGCTGTGTCTGGATTTTCACAGTCATGCTTGTATTTTAAATATAACAGCTTATGTTAAATTGTGATATGTTATTTCTTGAACAACAAAATTTTAAAATTAAATAAAAATTGTGAATTATTTGAATAGTTTCTTTTTAATTTTGTTAATTTTTGATGTTCAGAGAGATGAAGTTTTTGAATTGAAAATTGTTCTTGTTTTGACACATGGTATATAAACTTCTCTCTCTCTCCATTGATGAAATCATGTAATATTCGTGGAAAAATAAAAAAAAAATAATAAAAGAATAAAAATCTCCCTGAGTTTTAATTTGTATCTTTCATATTTTTTAGCAAACTATTCATTGAGAAAGAAATGTTCCTGTGAACTAACAGAAATGAATTGACCATATGATTTTGACTTGGAAAATTTTGAAACAGATAATCACGATATCAGTTTAAAATAAAAACAAAAAAGGCAAGCGTGTGTAAAAGACTTTGTTTTTTCCCGTTCCCTAGCAACGAATTCGAATATGATGAAACTATTCGTGTCGAGGGGGCGTTCGGTGCTATGCGGTTGCTATTCGGTACCGAATTCAAACCGAATCATCGTTTCACACTTATCGGAATTTGCCGAAAGCGAATCGAAAACGAAACGAACCGAAAGTGTGGGAAAGTAGCGTCTCGCCAGCAACGAATTGAAACCTGATGGAATTTATTAGTGTCAAGTGGGCGTTCGGTTCTATGCGGTTTCTATTCGGTACCGAATTCAAACCGAATTACCGTTCACACTTATCGGAATTTGCCGAAAACGAACCGAATCAATGTGGAACTAGCCTAACTTGCAGTGTTCGTCA
>NW_024091659.1:0-20097 GCF_014356525.2 Nilaparvata lugens
TGCATGATTGAGTATTCATAAGAATGCTTGTCTTAGGCTATATCCCCCTGGAGTCTCAAAGACGAAATCTTAAAAAAATAAAATAATGGTAGCAAACAAGAATGGTATCTCAAATTGTTTTAACAAACCAGTGGTTTTCACAATATCAAGTCGTTTTCATTCAATATCGGTATTTACCACAACATAACCTTCAAAACAACAAAGAAAGTTGAAGTTATTAATGTAAACAAAACACGGCTATAAATGCAGTGAGCATTGTTTTACCTGAATATGTGTAGGAACAGTTTGTAGGAGGATGAGAGCTGACTCCTGCAGCAGAGGCCAGACTGATCGGAGGATGAGGACCACCATGACAATGCTCAGAGCCGGGTCCATGTAGTACTTGAAGCGCCAGTCTGTCAGCCATACAACCTGAAATAGAATGGATTAATTAAATAGGAGGAATTGGAATTACAGTATAGACAAATCGAACACACAATAAAAAGCACAGGAAATCAAGGAGGACTGAGCTGAAGCGAGTTTGATTATTAAAACGTTAGCTCATCACATTTCATCAGAAAGCTTGATTTGATATAACATTTTGTAACACTAAACACTATCTTTACAATTGAACTATCTTTTACAATTAACAGTAAAAAGTATTGAACTTTATATTGAACTATCTTTACAATTGCACTATCTTTTACATTGAACAGTAAAAAGTAATTCGTATGGCTTTTGTTGGTGGGGAGTCCCTTGCGGGGAGGTTCCCACCGCCTGAATATATAATTTAAGCCGTCAATGGGCCTTACGACTGTCATACTTCAGCCGGGACCGACAATTTAAGGTGCCCATCCGATAACACGGGAGTGATCTGGTTAAAAAAAAACTTTTGGTTATCATAGGGATTGAACCCGGATCTCTTTGCTGCTACGCAAGCACTCTATCCACTAGACCACGGATCACAAGTGAACATTTAATAGTCTAAATAGTCTCTAATGGAAGAACACAGACATAAAGTCTTCTTGGGGATGCCACTTTCCAATGTTGTTACAATTTTGAAACAAAATAGTAATGTAATTTATCTTTATATTTTAATATTTTATTGTAACTGAATTATATTGTACAAATTTGTAATTTCACATGTGGAAATGAATTGAATTGAACTCACTAAAAAAAGGTTCTGAGAAAGTGATGAATTTAATGACTGTATCAATTCAACACGGACACAAAAAAATACAAATACAAAAACAATACAATTAGCCTAGAATACCAAAGAGGCTGCATGTTGGAGTGTGCTGAAAAAATTGAAAGGAGGGGAAATACCTAGCAAACTATGGTTTCTGATGTAATAGTTAGGCTGGTAGAGGGTATAAACCGGAAGGCCTTGAACCACAGCTTACTTAGAATCTAAATTACTAATAAAGCTGTGGAAATAGAGAATTGGCAACTCTGCCTTCCAATCATTTACACAGACTTAATAACGTGAATCCCACTATAATAATTTTTCTAGCTCAGCCGCATAGTGTGGACTTCGGATTCCTCCACAACACTCCTCCAAGAATCTCTGTCTTCAATCAAATTTACCCATCCTCTAAAAACCATTTCAACCAAGAAACTAGTGAATAAACAAACAAAACTGTACTAAATAAATACTGAAACAGATCTAAATGCAAACCCCAACACACTAAAGTAATGTTTTTAGCTCTATAATAGCACAGTGTAGGATTTGGCTTCCTCCAAAACAACACTCCTCCAAGCATCTCTGTCTTCAATCAATTTTCTCCATCCTCCTCTAAAAACCATTTCACCAAAGAAACTAGTGAATAAACAAACACAAATGTACTGAGCGAATCTATAGTTCTGAAGTTCTATACGATAAAATAATATCAAGTAAAAGTCTAGTTGTATTAATCCTTTTACTTCATTCTTAAAGATACACACATTAGATACTATTAATAGTCGTATCATATAATATGGGGTTTTTCTTGCTTAATGAAATCTAATGATCATTTTGTTGCATTCTTGCTGTCTTATTATTATAATAATTATCTTATTATTGGGACTTACTATTGTATTGGAACTCATAAATCATTCTTATTGATATTTAGTGGTCACTATGTTTTTATCATCATGTTCACTGATTCTTAGCTTGCAGAAGTTCGGCTGGCTCCTTTACCAAGCTCGAGCTTGCTCTTTTGGGGAAGCAGTTCCTAATATTTGATTTTTTGCATGAATTTGATTATTGTACAGTTTATTGATTTATTTGTAATTTATGAGGAATAAATTAATAAAAAAAGTACTGAAACAGATCAAAATACAAACGCCAACTGACCAGAGCCGATATGATGACAATAACCGAACCGAGCGCATCGGCCAACACGGGGGAATACCCGCGCATATTCATCTGCGCAGCGTCGGCGGCCATCTTGCCGTTGTGCTGATGCCCTCCCATGCCGCTCACAATGCGCCCCGCCAAGCCAGCACCGCACTGAGGTTCTCGTTGTCATCGGTGGTGTTACCATTGGCCGCGTTTCCGGCCACTGAAGATGCACCTGCCGACACCAGCTGCGTCAGTCGCGTGTGGCTGCGTGACAGGTGGCTGTGCGCATGCGCACTGTCCGACTGGCTGAAGCCGCCGTGAGAGTGACCGTGGCCTCCGTGTTCTAAAAAAAAGCACACAAAAATCTACTTATTCTATTGGTTCCTCAAGTAAATTAAGTGGAAAAATCAAATATTTCAATGAACATTTACTTTTAAAACTATGGACCGGTTTCCAAGCACGGGATTTGGATAAGTTCTAGACTTTAAACAGCTGGAGTCAGAAAATTGGCTTTCCGAAACAGGGCCTAATTTTTTATAATCTTTATTTTCTCATTTCTATAATTGGAAACCTTTTTCCTTGACAAAATGAAACATTCCTCAATAATTCAAAATAGCTGAAACTTTACACTATTTTCTCTTTATTTTATTTTGTGTTAAATTTTCTAGTTTGTCAAAATTTTAATTTAAATGTTGAATACGATTACGCCCCGTTTCAGAAATCTCATTTTAAAACTCCAGTTGTTCAAAGTCTAGAACATAGCTAAATCCCGAGCTCGGAAACCGGCCCTTATACCCGGTTGCAAAGTCGACAAATAGCGTCGCCCATAGTTAACAGCGCGGACTTAAATATTTAACAGGCCAATTTCGTTGCAGAGACGTTCTGTTAGCTATTGCTCAGCCGATAGGTAACAGCGCGCCAACAAACAGGTTTTTCCGTTGCAGAGACGAAAACCCTACAGGCAGATGACGTCATCTGAGGTACCAATATCTGAATGTGTTCTTAATTTAAATGCCCAAAATCGTGCTTATAAATCCACTATACATTCGCGCCAAGTGTATTTTAAGGTTATGTTGACTTTTTTGCATGTTCTAAAAGACAGACGAAAATGATCATACATAATATTTGATTACTTATAAAAACGTTAACTATTTGAAACTGTAGACAAAGTGTATAAACTGAATAAATATCATTGACTATTCTAGTAGCTTGGACGAAGATGTCATACAATTTTCAATACTTAATTTAAATAATCAATTATTATTAAATTAGTCATTAGAAATATGTCTTGTAAACTGGCTGCTTTGCTTCCAAAGATATATCAAAATGCCAGAAGGCAATGGAATAATTGTTGGTCATTTTTTTAAAAACTATATTATACAATAATAAATACACCAGTCACTATTTTACTTCTACCTCTAATTTTATTTTACTTAATCATTCATTTAACTGAAATAAAACTAAATCAAACTGAAAATAATTACAAAGTAGTCTGCAGTTAACGATCTTGATTCGTAACCTCCAAGCATAAACAACACAATAAGCAGACAGCAGTTTTGTGATCAACAAGCGCCATGTTGTGAAGTCATCCGACTGGAGGTTTGGAAGGACTGTTCACAGTGATTATCTCTCCGTTGCCAATACATTAGTTGGATAGAAGCATAACCGCGCAAAATGTGGTATGAGCAGCAGTGTGCCTTATCACAGCCATAGCTAACAGGGGTCTGGCAAACGAGTCTGCAACGAACATCTATTTATGGGCGAGTTGTTAACTAATGCTCTGTTAACTATGGGTGACTTTATGTAGCGACTCTGCAACCGGACATTAGACTGTAGAATTTAGTACCCTACATCCAAATACAAGAACTAGTTGAACTCTAAATTAACTGAGATATGTTTCTTTGTGTTCGGAAGGTGTATTGTGGGTCAACATTCATCGGAAAACTTTCGATTTATTCAATAATAATTGACAATCTTAGCAAAGCTTGTAACATTGGCATCGTATTAGCATTCACAAATAATATTGTGAATGGAAGAATATCTATGAATGAAGGCAGAACACTCACCATGGAACAGGAAGAGTCCAATAATATTAACTATTAGTCCTAATGCCCCGACAACAACGATCAGCTGCGGTTCATGGATTATTTCTACCTCTATAAATCTGAAAACACACGAAAAATACAATCAATATCAAAATAATGAAAAGAAAGCGAATCATTTATGTTGTTACACAAGGTGGGCTTAGCTTGCTAAGTTTAAGAATGCAATATCTTTATTTGCTATCAAATGAAACAGTTTTTCGATAGGTACCTCAACTATAAAATATAATTTCAATAGAAACACTTCAATCCATAAGTAACACATATCTCTATAAATATCAACATCAACATTATATCAAGTTTTTATATTATGCCACTTATTGATCATAAACTCTATGAACTCATATCTGTGAGTAAATGCATTCTGCCGTTCTTCAAGGAAATAAGATCTGTTACAACTTCCAAAACCAATAACAAGTATTACCTGATGATTATTCAGGGTGGCCACTCATTTAAAAAAGTAAAATTCATCAGTAATTCCCGGTTTTCCAGGGTAAAATTTCAAATTTTCCAGGTAGAGTATCCGCGGTATTTGAGGAACAAGATACATTCGTAAAGAATTTATAATGGAAATCTCCAGTTTGAGCTTTCATGACGAATTGCGAATAGCGTATCTAAATTTCCAAATAAATATTGATATTTTTTGACACCAAAGTCTATTTTTGTGAGGAATTTGAACGTTCTTTTAATTACTCATGTGTGTGCAGTGCTTTCGGACAGGGTCCATTTTCCAGTAGTTAAAAAACGAAAAATTCCTCACAAAAGTAGATTACAGTGTCAATGTTATCAATACATTTGAACATTTATTATGTATTTTGAGTCATACTTTTACTAATGAAGCCATATATTTGTATGTACAGTAACATAGCCAATTCCGGCTGTTGGTGACTCTTCAAACCTTGATGAAAGTCTCATTCAGAACAGAATGAAGCCATCAAAATACTTAATTTTAAAATGTAATTGATTTATATCATGACTAAAACCATTGCCAATTATTATTGTTAGCCATGAAGTGTTTTTATGAGTTTATTGTTACTGTACACTTCTTTACTAAATTAATTGAAATTTATGAAAAATCCAGGAGTAATTGGAAAAATTCTTGAGGAATTCGAGGTATTTTTCCCGGTTAGTAAAATCATGAGGAATTCAAGGTTTTCCTGGGTTTCCCGGTAGGTGGCCACCCCGTTATTACAAATAAAATAATAAAAAAAATTTTAAAAAATAAAGAGAAAACAGGCAAAGCCCTCGGAATTTATACATTTTTATTATAATAGAATGAAATGTTACATGAAACAAGAAGGGTACCTGACAAAGTTACGTTTTCAAAATATGGCCTTAAACCAACGATTATTAATTATTATGCAATTCATGATTACTTGACAGTATAGGTCACAATATTAGATTGTTACTCAAGTCAATTGAACAATAATTGCTAATCCATTACATAATACCTGGCTACCTGACTTGGAACAATATGCCAAGACATACTTTCAAACAATATGAATGATGAAAGGAGACATGGATTGAATTAAAAATATATCCTACTACTTCTCCTCTTCTTCTTGAGCTTCAGTTTCATTATTATCTTTTGATTTTGGTTTGCAAGACTATTAGAGGCAAAAGTAACAGTAAGAAGACTAACTTTCAATCTTATCTCATTGCAACACAAGGTTCAGTTAAACAGTATATATTTGGACAGCCTTGTTTGTAATTCAGGCCTATTATCTACTAGTTGATAGTGCCTCTTCCACTCTCAGATATTTATAGTATATCAAGAAAGAACATTTTAAATGGAACACACCACTTCATATAAGAGGGTATTCTATGATTATGAGCTGTGAGGGTATAAAATTATGAAAATACATGACGCATGAGCATATGTGCTCATTTATTTTGGTAAAATGGAATACGTGAATAATTTATTCGTGGAGCACTTCCTACATTCTAAAATGCAGTATTCTACCATTTCACTCAACCTAGTAATTGAATGTACTAGTGATTCTGATACTATAATGTCAAGTAATTGTAATATGTACTGTTATATATTATATTACATAATGTGATATATACTACATGCCATGTGCTAATGAAGTAGTAATATTGGGCTAATTTACATGCCTTTTACGACAGAATAAAATATGTTAGCGGCCCTTTATATGCAGGCTCAATTTGAAAAAAAATAGCTACAAATACAAAATGAGTGAAGATGAATGGTATAAGAATGCAAACTAACTGCTGTTGACAAAATTGTCAGAGCTATTCGACATGATAATTGATATGATAGCAAGGTCTTAATTGCAAGAAATAGCTAAAGGTGGGTTTTTGTTTAAATGCCGTTGTCGACCACGACAGGGTGAGGATCTCAAGATAGGGTGGATTTCGATTCGTTTAAATAGCCTAGAAGATTATGTTCTATTATGTTTTAATGGGAGAGGTTAAGTTTACACTTTTAAATGGAAATGTTGATATTATTCGAAATGTTTTGATTCTTATTGCCGGTTGCATAAGAGCCGGTTAAATGATAACCATGATTAATTCCACAAGAATCAATCAGAGAAGCCGCCTTTTCAAATATTGTGAAAGAAATTCAGCAATATGAGCTAGGAATATAAATTGTTTGAAGCAGGAACTGCTTCAAGAAAATTGGAGTAGTGTTTATAACAGTTGTAACCTAAATTACAAATATAAGCAATTCATTGATCCTCTAAGATTTCACATTAGTGTATGCTGTCCAATAAAAAAAGTCAAAGTAAAAAGTAATTAAACAAAGTAGATGAATGGATAACTGAAGATATTTTACTCAAAGAAATATTGTTAGGAAGCTTATGAGGAATTTAAATTAGTGAGGGATGTTCCGAGTGAAGTCAAATACAAATGTCTAAAGAAAAACTATGCAAAAGAAGTGAGGAAGCTAAGTGTAAGAAACAGCTGAAATATTAACAACTAGTACCAATTTTAACTCTGCTGTTTGGGAGGTAATTAATAGAATAGGAGAGCAGCTCAAAAAGATACAGTTACTAATGTCCCTAGGATAATCGATGAACATGGAATTTATATGGGATAGTATAGACATTTGTAACTTTTCAATAAGTATTATCAACAGGTTGCATATAATCTCCAAAAGTCACTGAACACTATACTTATAATACAACTACATTAAATGCTGAGCCAATTGAAAAGGTATTAAATTTCATCCATTATCAAGAGATGAGTTGTCAAGAATAATAAAAAATTTGAATAACAAAAAAAAAGTAGGATTGGATGGGGTCTCAAGCAAATTTTAAAAGAATGTGAAAATGAATTACTGGACCCTTTATTGCATCTCTTAATACTTCACTAGAGCAGGGTATTTTCCCTGATGATCTGAAACAAGGAAAATTTTGCCAATTTTCAAGAGCGGTGATTCTGAAGAGTTGAAAATTATAGACCCATTAGTATTCTAAATGTAATAAGTAAAATTTTTGAAAGAGTAGTTTTAAATAGGCATTGATGCACCTGGAAGAAATTAATTTCATATGTGATGAACAGCATGGGTTCCAGAAAGGGAAATCTACTAAGACTGCAATAGTATCCCTGTTGAAAGACTAATAGATATAATAGATTCAGGTGAGAAGGCAGCCGCAATATTTCTTGATTTATCCAAAGCTTTTGATTGTGTGAACCATAGAATATTATTGGAAATACTAAAAACTGTAGGTGTGAATGGTATAGAACTAAAATGGTTTGAATCATATCTCATAGGTAGAAACCAGTGTGTTGAGCTATGAAATAGTAAAAATTAAATCTCAAAAACTGGAGGTCCAGGCTGGAGTACCTCAAGGCTCAATTCTGGGTCCCTTACTGTTTCTGTTGTATGTGAACCAATTACCAAAAGAGTTAAAAGATCACAGAGCTCTGTTGTTTGCTGATGACACATCGCTTATCTTTAACAATTATTTATTAGATAGTCTAGAAATAAATGCTTTTACTGGAGTACAGTCAATTGTCCAATTCTTGAAGCAAAGGCAATTAACAATAAATAGTAAGAAATGTCAATTCCTACAATTCAAAAGTAAATATAATTCAGTAGAGGATAGAGAAATAAATGTGTTTGTAGAGGAAAATGAATTAGACCAAGAAGAGAAAGTAGCATTCTTGGGAATTTTTTGGACAGGAAATTAACATGGCATCCTTACATTGAGAGGATATGTAATAAGATATCATCTGGAGTATTGTCCTGCGGCAGCTGCTAGGCTGAATGATAAAAAACTACTGTTAACTGCTTACCATGGACTTATACTATCTCATATTAGGTATGCTATTTTAGTATGGGGTAATTCATCTCAACAAAATATGGACAGGGTGTTTAAGATTCAAAAGAAGGCACTCAGATGTATAGAGAAAGTGAATAGGTTAGACTCTTGTAGGCCTTTATTTAAAAAGCTTGGTCTATTAACTGTGCCATCTTTGTATGTATATGAAGTTGTAATGCATGTGAAAACGAGTGGTGTGATCCAGAATTCAGATGTTCATGAGTATAATACGCGAAACAGAGCAGATTATCATATAATGGGTCACAATAGTAGGTTATTTGAACAAAAACCAGATTATATTGGTAGGAAATTTTATAACAAGCTACCTCAAATCTTGAAAAGTAATGATGATTTGAAGATTTTCAAAAAACAAATTAAAAAATATTTAGTTGATAGAGCTTTTTATAGTGTACAAGAATTCCTTTCAAACCTAAACTAGGTTGAACTACTTAGTGTTAGAATTATTATGTAATAACATGACTTGTCTTATACTCCATGACTGGAGTCTTTAGGACGTAATCTAAAAAAAAAAAAAAAAAAAAAAAAAACACCTTCTTGACTGGTCTTGTGAAAATAATCACGATTAAATTTGTTAATTGCATGTTCGGTTATAACAATGTTCAACTATGCTCAGATGGAATTAAATAGAGAATGCATTTATTCAAATGATAATAATATATAATTTTTATTTAACAAAGATCCTAAATAATGCTGTAAATCACCCCGAAGACTTCTGCTACTGCAGACATTGACAACAGGGTTAACAGCTCGATGGAAATTCGATGAGAACTACTATCCAAAAAAATTTGGTTATAGTTAAAAAAACTTTTTTTGGGTAGTAGTTCTCATCGAATTTCCATCAAGCTGTTAACCCTGTTGTCAATGTCTGCAGTAGCAGAAGTCTTCGGGGTGATTTACAGCATTTATTTAGGATTTTCGTTAAATAATAATTATATTCAAATATTCAATTCACCCTTAAATTTGGTGATTATTGTTGAGTGCTTATTGTAGGCTACCAATGAATGGAGAAAATGTATTTATAGTATACAAAATTAAAGAGTATAAGGTTTTGACAAGCTTGAAAAATAAAGCAGCTCCTCGCACTATGGGTATGAACTAGTGTACTTCTAATTTAGAATTATTGTGGTGATATTTGTAATTTGCATTAATTAATGAAAATGTAGAATTATTTGTGTTTGGTACCTTTTGCATGCCTCTACGGTGATGGAGAAGCAGAGAGCGACTAGAAAGACGGCGTTAACGAGGGCTCCCAGCACCTCCGCACGCGCCCAACCAAACGTGTTTTTCGACCATTTTTTCGGCGACATCTGCAAAACAATCCAACAAAAATTCATCAAAATTCAATTATAAAAACAGCATGGATCATATATAATAATGAATAAATTTATTTCCTTTAAAAAATACAAACAAGCAATTAAAACATAAAAAGTACAAAATATACAAAAGTACAAAAAGTACACAATACAATAGGTCTATAAAAAAATATGGAATTTAACTTTACTGGGAACTAACCTACTCAACTATGGGAAACCCATGTACTAGAGTAGGTGTTAGTAGTAGCAGAGAAAACTCCTATAATTCTGTAATAGTAGTAGTAATATTGTAATTCTGTGGTAGTAGTAATAGATTCTGGGTGGGGGTGCAAACTGCAAATACATTGAATCGACATACTGTACATTGTCAACAAAAATATTAATTGGATTTAAAAAATAGTTCCTCTTACATTGATAACACAAACAATTTCAAGCATATTATAGCTTCCAATCTGCTACAGAGTTTGAAAAAATCTAAATTGAACCTTTCATAAACTCTTAATAATTATCGTGTTGTCATTTGTGTTAAATTTTTCCTGTCTTGTAGAAGATTTCGAATGTTGAAAGAAGTTCCAACTAGATCTGTTGTAGTCATATTGGTAGCAGTTTTCTGATACCTATATTCATGTACCTAAATCATAATCAAAATAGAGGAGTGATTCGCTAGGGTAGACCCCATACTTTAATTTATGATAGTTTTCAGGTGATATATGTGTTTCTCTTTCGTAGAATTAATGCAATTATTGAAAAACCATTCATCAGTTTAGATCCCGATGATGAGTTACCAATAATGACAAAAAATCAAAAGCTTTGTACAGACTTACGCGCCACGAACACATGCGAGTGTTCGTGACGCCCAAGTCTGTACACAGCTTAAAGTGCAATTTGAACTCTGGGTAGAGACGTCACTTATTAATTCAAGTTGAATAAAATTATTATGAGGATTTTTATTTAAATCAAATTGAATGCAATTATTCTAAATTGAATTGATAGTAGTTGTTGCATCATTGATGCCAATGCGTATCAGGCCTAAAGGTGCATTTTCGTATGTGCGTAAATTTCCGCAGTCGACGACGACAGGCATTGTTGACATTCATATTGTCCAGATTTCAAGTGTACTAAAACAGCTGATCAAATAACTTTTCATTATTGGTCTTTATTACTAAAGAATTAAACATTTCTAATAATATCAACATATTGCCATTTAAGAGTATAAGCTCAACCTTCCCCATTAAAACATAATTGAACATAATATTTTATTATGTAGACAAATTGAAATCTACCCAATCTGAGATTTTCTCCCAGTCGTGGTCGACAACGGCATTTACGCACAAACGAAAACCCAGCTTAAAGTAGTCTGATATTTATAGTCGGCGTGATACCTGACTCGGAAGCGAACACTATCATGGATAATTCTTGTTTGTGTTTTTTTTTCAGACAGAAAGTTATTTATAAAAAAATTAAAATTACAAAAAACCTCATGAAATCAAGCACAATATCAAGAAAAATAGCATCAAAAAATAATGAATACACTAAGCTTAATAACTTTTACGAAAATGGTCTGCATGGGCGGACAAATGCCTGTTGCAAACCAGAGTTCATGGATAATTCTTGTCTGTGTTATTTTTTCAGACAGAAAGTTATTTATAAAAAAATTAAAATTACAAAAAACCTCATGAAATCAAGCACAATATCAAGAAAAATAGCAACAAAAATAATGAATACACTAAGCTTAATAACTTTTACGAAAATGGTCTGCATGGGCGGTCAAATGCCTGATGCAAACCAGAGTTACTTATTCAGATTTCAATAGAGAGGAAGGGCACAATTATGATGCATTAATAAGCTTATTCAGTAAATTATTAAAATTACATTCAGTGAATTTAATTAATTTATTAATACAGAACTCAATCCACTCGCGACATGGTTATCGTGATGACCAAGTTCAACAATTGAAATGAAATTAATTAAACATATATAGTCTGTGTAAAATAAGTTGAGACTTGGCCCTCCATCCGAAGAAATTACAGGGTTGCCAAATCGTGTAAAATTGCAGCTTTCTCAAATATCCAATTCAACGTCAGAATTGGATGTAGAATATCCAAGTACGTTTGACAATTGGAAAAATAATTTCAATTATTTCTGAGAAACTTTTCGCTTTCATCACCTACTTATCTTTTAAAACAAAAAAGTTTCAGCATGTCGAAAATTTTATGTTTTCTGCTCGAAATGTCTCGACATTGACGAAATTCATAATCATCAATTAAAAAATAACTATAAGTCGGATAAAAATGATTTAGACACCAATAGAAAGGAGACATTCTCCCCATTAATTTGATATAAAATCATTATGCATTACGACGCCCCATGATTCTGAGAGAAGTGATATTCTAAACAGATCTTCGCGATGTTTCCAATTTGCCATAAAAGTTGAATTTCCTTTTAATCCAACTCTGAAACTTTTTAGCTCTACTAGGATATCGGGGATGATATTCTACATCCAATTATGACGTCGAATTGGAAATTTGAGAAAGAAGTAAGTATACACGATTTGGCAACCCTGTAATTTCTTCGGATGTAGGACCAAGTCTCAACTTATTTTACACAAACTATAGGAAATATTTTACTAAAATATTTCATTAATAAATATTAATTGATATTTAAGAAGAGAATCTGCTTATACACGTACGAGATAGGAAATTCATGAATGACGCATTATCACGTCTGAATTACTGGACTGATTAACGTGAAATTTACCACAAAGATTCTTAATTTACCGAGGATGGTTATAGGCCTATGAACTATAGACTATAATTCTTCATGAAAATATCGTAGACTTGATTTTGTGCTTGTTTGAATAAATTATCATAGATTTTTTGCATGAGGATGAAAATAATTCAGAATGAAAGTGGTACTGACCTTGACCGATAGGAAAGCGACCACTAACGCAGCGACATCGCTGAGCATGTGGAAGCTGTCGGCGACCAGCGCCATGGAGTTGGTGACATAGCCGACGATTATCTCCACCAGGAAGAAGAACGCCGTCAGCCAGAACATGCACACCAGGCGACATTTTTTGCCCGTATAGCGGCCCATAACATCACCTCAGTGCCACGCAAGCGTACAGTCTGGCACACCCAATGTCTGCAACACACGGGAAAATCACGGGGTTAGGAATTATCAGAGACAAATAATACAAGGTAACAGCAATAAAATTAAATAAACGGTAAACGGTGATACAGAGACATCGATAAGTCGTGCACAAGTGAATGAACCTTCCTGTAAATTGCAGTTTCCATGAATCATACTCTGTACAAAATTACTTCTCACTTGGGATGGACATGCGCAGCAGAGAAAGCATACAGCGGGAGGGATACAGAGGCGCGATGTTGCCGTTTTGAAGCGGCCAGCGTTCTCCAACTTCTAGTGACTGTTCATGTGCACCTGCTACACATGCGAAGTTTCCTGTCTAAAAGCAGTCAGACGACTGACAAATTGGCAACTGCGCTTCTACCTATGAATCTATTAATCACTGTAATTGGCTGATCTCCCTCCATTTCTCTGAGCCGCATATTCCTCAAAGTCAGAAGTAATATTGTACGGACTATAGTTATGCTGGCTTCTGCACCACATGTAGTGCATACAACAAATCTAGAGATAATAATAATAATAATATAATCTTTATATGGCTTTTATTGGAGGGGATATATGGCTTTTATTGGAGGGGAGTCCCTGACGGAAGTTCCTACTCGCCTGAATATAATATCATTTTAGCCGTCAACGACTGTCATATTTCAGCCGGGACCGACAGTTTACCGATAACACGGATTAAGACACAATGTGTGAATAATTATTATATGAGAAGGAAGATCACCAACAAAAATATCAGCAATGTGGTCAAACAGCATGGACTTAGATTGTGTTAAAAGTAGTGAAAACCAAATCTTCATTAGAATACATGATATAATACACTCTGTAAATATAATTAAAATTGTAAATAATACCAATAATAATATCAGAAATAATAATTTAAATAAAATTATATGCACAGACAAGATCAAATAGACTGAATCATTTAAATAGATCCAATTGATACCACGAGTTTTCGTTTGTTAATATTTTGAACCGACTATTAACTCTTTCATTCATTCAAAAAAGAATGGTGAAGATACATCAGGTAGGCAGTTTCATACATTACTAATCATCACGATAGATTGACCTCAAATTCAATACAACTGGCCTACCTGTGTTCTCTAAATGCCTTGATCACCAAGTTCCATAATATATTAAATTTATAGTACTTCAGTGATTAACTTAGAAAATTCTGACCAACTGGGTAAAACTAGGGTATAACTAGGTATAATTGGGTATAAATATATTATGTTTAATATTTTTAATGAATTGTGTACAATTGAATCAATAAATTCATTATATCCCAATCTATATCCATCAGTACATATCAGCAGAGACAAACGAATATCCTAGTAGTATTAACTAATATAAAATAATATAATAGTAGTATTCGTTTCTCTATAACAGTAGGCTAACCGATCTATATCAGTAGAAAACATAGAACAATATTCTACTGACCAATTCTAATATGATTTTGCCCAATTTATAACAACAAAACAAAGCCAGGAAAGCAGTTTCTATTAAACCAATCTACATTCTCCACTCAATTGAGAACCAATTCTGCTAGAAACACAAACACTAAGCCCAAACCCATTTTCCTATGCATCAGTTGCTATTACACCGGCTGTCAGTTCATTTTCCTGTTGAGTACATAAAGATAAATTGACAAGATAAAGTTGTTTTTTCTCCCTCAGAGTTGGTGAGCTCTATTGTTATTATTTATAGCCAGTATAGTTTCAAACACATTTCAACAGTGACACAATTTTATTTGACATACGAATGAAAAATGCGATAATAATTTGTGGTTTTTTCAACAATTGATAAAAATTCTTTGTTTACATTACTTGACATTTCAATAGTTATATCGGTATTTTACTTCAACTAATCGCAAAATGTTCAACATTTCTTGACAGTCCAGTAACTTAATGGTGTGTATTTTACAGCTAATAATCGCCAAATTTTCTGACTCATTCAAATTTTTCAACATTTTCTTGACATTCCAATAATAGTTTGTTTGTATTTTACCTCTACTAATCGCGAAATTTTCAAACTCACTCAAAATCTTCGACATTTCTTGACATTCCAATAGTCTTGCAAGAAAGTTGAACAAGTATTTTTGTTCAACTGACGTTAAAACTCTTTGTTTACTTAGCCTACAAGGTTCAAAAGATTACTTTTAGTACAGAGCTTAGATTAGTTTTACCATGAGACGATAGAATTCTATCTTTGTTTAACGTTATTCCAAGGTGGAAATCTCTGACCTCAATTTGACATTTTAAGTCACCAATATCGTACTGTACATTTCAAACTTCTATCAACCTTTGTTAAAAAGTAATATATTGCATGTTTTTTACTATTGATTAGCTACAGTATATAACGTTGAAGTTCAAAAAAATAAATGAATAGATAATATGAATAATAATGTATAATTATAAGTTGTAAAATAAGTTTGTAACTTGTAACAGTTGAAAAATTTAATTTACGTAGTTTGTAAGTATGTAACTTTATAAGTGGTACGTATAACTTTTCAAGTTCAAAGAATAAATTAATAATAAGTATTATTGAGAGTTTTTAATTATGTTATTACGTCATAATTCAATAAATATTCAAATGCTAATCTTTCCAAGCAAATTAGATTTTTTCGATAGCCATAAATTTTACAAAATTCTGCATGAAAGAGAAAAAATGCCGGGGATGTCATTTTATATTTTGATATGGAAATCTATTACATTATTTGATGAGTTTTTCGAGCGTCTCAAATTCGCCCACCAGCTAAGAGCTCAGATATCAACCTATTTCATACTATAATAGTCATCAATATTTTCTCTTGATTTCTAACTCCAAATTTCCATCTACGACTAACTTAGTCTACTAGAAATACTATCATCACACATTCAGTTGTTATCCAAGTTCAAAAGTTTCAATAATCAATTCTTACTACATTTTATATCTCTTTCGTTCTTATTCAAATATTTCAATAATCAATTCTCGCTGCAATTCATACATCTTTCGCTGTTATCCAATGTCTTTTCCTTACTCCCACCCATCCTTTTCCATCTCTAGCCTCTACCTTAATTATTCAGTCTGCTTCTTTGCTCTTCTCACATTCCCCTCTCTTTTTCTCTTTGCCATCTCACTCCTTCGTGTATTTCCCAGGTCACATTGTCCCGGTTCGGGCTGCGAAAATCGTTAGTGCATTCAACCTCACACACCTCTCTTCCTCCTTCTTCGTCCTCCTCCACCACCTCTTCTACTTCTTCTTAATTCTCTTTCTCTTCCTCTACGTGTTCTTCTCCTCCTCCTCCTCCCACTAGATCGCTACATAGTGACAACAATGGTGATCTCTCGAGTCCCTTATATTCATTCGTTCCTCTCGAAATGCTCTACTGTGCAGTGAATGTGTTTCTCACGACTTTTTCACTCTCTTCCTCTACCTCTATTCTCTATCCTCCAACTACTTTTCTCCCTCTTCCTCCACCGACTCCTCACCCACAGTAGTTCTCTCCCAAGTACTTCTGTTTCCAACTCCTTATTCTACGTTGGCAGTGAATGTGTTTCTTAACGACTTTCTCTCTCTGTCTATCTCTTCTCCTTCAATCTCTTACTTTTTTCTCTCTCTCTTCCTCCGGCTACTCCTCCTACAGAAAGTAGTTCTCCTCCCGAGTACTTCTGTTTTCAACTCCTTATTCTAGTTACCCTTTTCTTTTCACACAAAGAACTCCAATCCTTGGTCACTCACTTCAAATTTCATTGTCTCTCAGTGGGACCACTGAATTTGCTTCTTTCACATTTCTTCTAATTTTTTTTTTATTTTTCTTCTTCTTTTTCTCCTCAATCTTCTTACACTCTTCATCTCTTCATCATTTCTCTTTCTCCTCTACCTCTTTCATAAAAGTAGGTTCTTAATCACTCACGTCACATTTTGTTGTCTCTAAGTCGGAACATTGAGAGTGCTTCTCACAACATTTTTTTCTATCTTCCGCTTGCTCTTCTTTTTCTTCTTGTCGTTGTTGTTCTTCTTCTTCGCCTCCTCCTCCTCCTCCTTCTTCTTCTTCTTCTTCTTCTTCTTCTTCTTCTTCTTCTTCTTCTCCTCCTCCTGTCTTTACTTCTATTCCTCCAAGTCACCCTATTTCTCTTGCCTCCATCAACCATCTCTTTCACACAGCCAATGTACTTTTCGCATTTCAAATGATTTTTTCTTTTCTCTTCTCTTTCTTCCATCTTCTTCCTCTCCTCACCCTTCTTCTTTTCCTTCCTTTCCTCATCTTATTTCCACCCTCCTCATCCATCAATTCCCGTCACCTTCCTTGAGCCAAACACTTCACATTCGTTGCTTCTCAGTGAATCCACAGAATTTTAGCTTTCCACAGCTTCTTCCTTCTCTTCTTTTATCATTTTTCTTTCACTACTCAATTCTTCATCTTTCTCATTCTATCCCCTTATCCATAATATTTTTCACACAGTAATTTTGAAAACAGCACTAAAAACTTCTCTTCACATTTCATTCTCTCTCACTCTCCTCTCTCTCCCTACTTCTTGTTTTCTAATCTCTCTTTCTCTCTTGTAATCTTCTACTCCTTCTTCTCTCTCTCTAGTTACTCTCTCTCTAGTCATCTTCTAATCCTTCCTCTCTCATCATCTTCTAATCCTTCAATCTCTCTCTCTTTCTCTCTCATCATCATTTTCTAATCCATCTCTCTCTCTCTCTCTCTCTCTCTCTCTCTCTCTCTCTCTCTCTCTCTCTCTCTCTCTCTCTCTCTCTCCTCTCTCTCTCTCTCTCTCTCTCTAGTGTCATCTTCTACTCTTCATCCTCTCATCATTCTTCTTCCTCTTCTTCTTATCCCTCTCTCTTTCTCACCCTTTTCCTCCTACTTCGTTGACCCTTTCAGTTGGCAAGGTAATACCAAGCACGTGCACATTTTTCCTCTTCCTCTTCTTGGCTCACGCTACTACTTTGTTGTCTTTCTCACATCCTTCTCCTCTTCTCTCTTCCTCATCCTCCTCCTCCTCATCTACATCCTGTTTCTTTCTTTCATTTTCCTTCTTCTCCGTCACTCCACTTCCTGCCAACGGTTTTCCCCCAACTAAATTGCTACAACATTGATTCACTCCAACTCGATATGTAATTCATAGTCATCAAAATCTAATTACATACAGTAACGTTTTTCATACAACTCAGTACTAACAAGAATTATTTCATTTTTTCGTACACAGTAAATGCGGGTTTCAAATTGATTCCTGATTGTATGTAACACCTAATATTTCTAGTATCGTCGTATGTTATTCCAGACTACAAATTCACAATCATGTTGAAATATTAATTTAATTCGATTTTTATTCTTCAAATTCAAAAATTAATTCAATATAATTTATATTTACAATCTCGATTATGAACATTTATAATTTGTTAATAGATATGTTTGCCGGCAAGGTTAGCCTACTGGTAAGGGACGTTACAGCCTTCAATTTGGTAGCAACGCTTGGTTTGTGGGTTCGTATCCCGCGAGGAGGCATGGACGTTTAACCAACTCACCAATCACCAACACACAGGCAACAAGCTTACGTGAGCATCATCCTCAATAAAAAAAGAATAGTTTTTCCAGTGTTAAATATGAATGAACTCAAAATAAAACTACTCCTATTAACAATAGCCTGTTGTTAATTCCCAATCATATTCATATGATTTTTAATTGTATCTACAAATAAATAAATAAAATAAACCTTATCAATATTAATTAACTTATCAACAATATCAATCAAGAGAACACGAGTTCGAATCTCGACCGGGGCAAAATTTTTTGACCACATCACAATCACATAGATAAGGGTCACCCCGTCTTTTGGAGGAGACGATAAGCCGTCAGTCCTACCTGAAAAAGTAGTCATCTCTCATCACCTCTTACCCATTACTCACGCACAAGACTTAGAGCTTATGTGGGCATCACCCTCAGTATTATTAATATATTTCAACAAGACTTCGGGGGTACTGGGCCAACAGAATTGGTTAGAGATTGTTTCTATTCAGTGTCCATAACAAAACCTCATAACAATAATTTCCTCATTCAACCAGTACTGACTGAATGACGTGAATTTCACTATAGAAAATTTTAAAATATAGTGACTTATCAATAAAGTCTGAAGAGCTTCTACAGTGAGATCCAATTTGAACTGACAGCATTTGCTAAATGGAAGCATTGATGCTATATTCTATAAGAAATGCTGACAGTTTGAAATGAATAGCACTATATAGTTAGGGTTTTAATAATCTAGAGCAGATATTATCTCAATAATTTCACTCTAAATCCGAGGCGAATTTCTGCAATCAATGCCTTCAGAATGTTTGGTTGTACAGAAAAATGTTCATTTGTTTAGAGGACTTCTACTTTCCAACCGTTGTAGGCTATTTGCAAATTTATTAGGTTGTGCAAAGTGTTGTATTTTGTACATAACATTGATGTTTGTAGAGCAGCTAGCTGCAACTGTCATCTGTTAGCTTAGCTGAAACGTGTGTTAGCTAGCTGTTATGTTAGCTAGCTCTACGGTGCCAGTGACTATGGTGCAATATCGTGGTTTTCATGCATGAAGTAGCTAATATGCTCTGTGCGTTTGACTGTTTCATTTGTTCGAGTGTTCGTTTGTGTTTGAGCATTATGAGATCACAGAATCATGTGTTATCATAGCAGTGAGGTCATCCAGGGTTGATAGAGTGAGAGCCCAAGAGATACAGAGTGAGAGAGAGAGAGACTGACAGGGTTTGGATTAGATTTCAACATTTATGTATTTTACATATTTACTGGCTTATACACTAATTTAAACAAAATCTCGGTAATGCTTCTTATTCAACGAATTTTACAAAGTATAAGTAATTAATCAATGAGAATAAGGATTGAATGCAATGAGAATGACGATGATATAATATTGTGAAGTAATTTCAT
>NW_024091660.1:0-20091 GCF_014356525.2 Nilaparvata lugens
CTGCAACTGTCATCTGTTAGCTTAGCTGAAACGTGTGTTAGCTAGCTGTTATGTTAGCTAGCTCTACGGTGCCAGTGACTATGGTGCAATATCGTGGTTTTCATGCATGAAGTAGCTAATATGCTCTGTGCGTTTGACTGTTTCATTTGTTCGAGTGTTCGTTTGTGTTTGAGCATTATGAGATCACAGAATCATGTGTTATCATAGCAGTGAGGTCATCCAGGGTTGATAGAGTGAGAGCCCAAGAGATACAGAGTGAGAGAGAGAGAGACTGACAGGGTTTGGATTAGATTTCAACATTTATGTATTTTACAATATTTACTGGCTTATACACTAATTTAAACAAAATCTCGGTAATGCTTCTTATTCAACGAATTTTACAAAGTATAAGTAATTAATCAATGAGAATAAGGATTGAATGCAATGAGAATGACGATGATATAATATTGTGAAGTAATTTCATGAATCGGCGGTGTTTCAACAAATAATTGTCGATTTTCTAAGAAGGATATGAAATAATATCCTTCCCATCAACACACGACCTGGTTGTGATAGAATAGAGTCAGAGTGAGAGTAAGAAAAAGTATTGCTAGTGTTCGACTAAAGGCAAGTTCTACTTTTCTTGCCCCATTACCATAGGTAAGGAAAGAATTTCTTTCCGAAAAAAATTAAGGTATCCCAATTTCTAAATTTCATTACGTTTCAAGGTCCTCTGAGTCCAAAAAAGTGGTTTTTTGGGTATTAATCTGTATGGTGTTGTGTGTGTGTGTGTGTGTGTGTGTTGTGTGTGTGTGTGTGTTGTGTGTGTGTGTGTGTGTGTGTGTGTGTGTGTTGTGTTTGTGTGTGTGTTTGTAAGTGTATGTGCGTCTGTGTACACGATATCTCATCTCCCCATTAACGAAATGACTGAAATTTGAAACTTAAGGTCCTTACAATATAAGGATCCGACACGAACAATTTTGATCAAATGCAATTCAAGATGGCGGCTAAAATGGGGAAAATGTTGTCAAAAACAGTTTTTTGCGATTTTCTCGAAAACGGCTTCAACGATTTTGATTTAATTTATACCTAAAAAAGTAATTGATAATCACTATCAAATTCAGATGTCCGATATCTGTAAAAATTTCAGGAGCTCCATCTCATCTATGCAAAGTTTGATTTTGGATTCTCAATTATCAGGCTTCAGATACAATTTAAACAAAACAATTTGAGTTGAAAAGATTGAGCATGAAAATCTCTTCAATTAATGTTCAGTAACATTTTTACCCAAAATTGAAAATAAGCTCGAAATTCGAGAAAATGTGATTATTCTATTGCAAACTGTTGATTCTATTAAATGATTTGATCCCAAATTTTGATAAGGTTACACATAGTCCGAAATAGGTTAAGTCTTGTAGTATTGAATTGAGAATTGACAATAATTGAATATTTTTTCAGTGTCACCAATAACTAGAATTCCTCTGCTTGTTTCACACTACTTGTTCTCTCTATTTCGTTCACTATTTATTTCTTTACCTAATTTTCGAAATTTTTTCACAATACTCCACAGAGCAACTTGAATATTATCCTGTTCAGGAGGATCTCAGCTCTTCTGGATTTCTCTTCTGGAGATGAAAATAACTTTGAAGGTTCGTGAAACACAATAGAAGTCTTCAAGTATCTTTTTATTTTATCACACCACAACTAAGCTGATTTTTCATCTTCAAGTGTTATATAATTCACACTTGAAAATGGTTCTCACAGATGAAGATAAATTTCAAGTATAATTATGAAGAATTTAAATTTTCATAGGGCTATTTTGAGACCGGAACAGGCGATCATGACTCTATCGTGGATGTCGGAATTCGGAAGAAGAAGAAGAAGGAGAAGAAGAAGGAGGAGAAGAAGAAGAAAGAGAAGAAAGAGAAGAAGAAGAAGAAGAAGGAGAAGAAGAAGAAGAAGAAGAAGAAGAAGAAAAATAAAATAGGTCTTGAAGAGTTGAAATATGTGTTGTGACGAAATAATAGGGTACTTATTTTATAAGTTCAATTGTGTTTCAATATACCCACTTTCAGTAGCCCTAAAATGGAAAGTGAGTAGGCCTATCTAAAAGGTTCTGTTTAATCATTTTCCAAACGTGAAAGGGTAGTCGATGGAGGTTGGGTATTTCCTCAAGACATTGTATCTACTGAATTAATGTTCTCGTATCATTCGAAATGCTTTGATAACTTTAGATAAAAATCTGGTGTGGCGCACTAACACAACTTTTCTTGCCGCTATGAAAATAGATCACCTGACACTAGTGTTCCCGCGCATCTCAAGTCTACTATTCAAAGATTTGATCCAGCTGGTGACAGGGCTATAACGCTGCAGACACACGAGGTCTGCCATCTCTTCATAGTGAATCATTTAATAGAATCAACAGTTTGCAATTATTGAATAATCACATTTTCTCGAATTTAGAGCTTATTTTTGATTTTGGTTGAAAATGTTACTGAACATTGATTGTAGAGATTCTCATGCTTATTCTGTTCCACTCGGAATTTTTCTTGTTTGAATTGTATCTGAAGCCTGATAAAATTGAGAGAATCTAAAATCAAACATTGCATAGATGGTGCAGTACTCCTGAAATTATTACACATATGAGACTCGTGGCAGTTGATAGCTTATCAATGACTTTTCTAGGTATAAATTTGATCCAAATCGTTGGAGCCGTTTTCGAGAAAATCGCGAGAAACCCTGTTTTTGACAAAATTTTCGCCTTTTTAGCCGCCATCTTCAATCGCATTATATCGAAATTGTTCGTGTCGGATCCTTATATTGTAAGGACCTTGAGTTCCAATTTCAAGTCATTCCGTTAATTATTGGGAGATGAGATATCGTGTACACAGACGCACACTCATACACACACACCACACACACACCACACACACACACACACACACACACCACACACACCCACACACACACACAACACACCACACACACCCACACACACACACACACACACACCCACACACACACACACACACACACACACACACACACACACACACACACACACACACACCACACACACACACACACACACACACATACAGACCAATACCAAAAAACCACTTTTTTGGACTCAGGGGACCTTGAAACGTATAGAAATTTACGAGTTGGGGTACCTTAATTTTTTTCGGAAAGCAATACTTTCCTTACCTATGGTAATAGGGCAAGGAAAGTGAAAACTAGAGGAATAAGAAAACACAGTAATAAATTACTATCAAATATTCATTACAAAAAAGATTACACAAAGTTATACGTAGCCTCTAGACTGCTTATAATTTCAAGAAGGATTTAATAAACTTAATCGTTTTTAATTGAGGATAGGAACAATTTTGGGTGAAGGACATTTGGTTCAACCTTAATTTTTTTCGGAAAGCAATACTTTTCTTACCTATGGTAATTAGGGCAAGGAAAGTAAAATACACAAAGAACGAATTCGTTAACCAAACAACTGATCAGGATGAACTGAAATAGTGGATGAAACGAGTGTCACCTTCCGGTATATTTCAAACCAAACAAGAAGAAATATGATGGCGGAAAGAGTTCTCCACCTTGTACCGAAATGTAATTGGAACGAATAAATAGGCCAGTGCACACTGGCGATTCACTTCAAACTGTCAGCATTGGTTGAATGGAGACATTTGGTCTTTTTAATTAGCAATACTGACAGTACACAATGTCAACTGGTGCAGGTGGGATTTTCTTCAATTTGTCAGCATTGGCTGAATACGGAGCAGTGGTGTTTTAAATTGGGAATACTGACAGTAGACACTGGCGAATGGAGCTGGTGTGATTCACTTAATAATGTCAGCATTAGTAGAATGAGAAGCTACAGTGTTATTTGTGAGGAATGCTGACGGTTAAAAGTGAAACTCACTGTAGCAAGATTTACACTGACGTTTGATTAAAAACGCGAGTGTGAGCTGGCCTTATTGTTCCGGCAAGGTTCGTTCACATGTGCTGGCTAGGGATGGTTTACATCGCCACAAATCGCTGGGGTATGTTGGGGTAACTCATGAACTATAAGTTATAACTTGATATGAACTTAGCACTTGGCACAGTATTATAACTCAAACCATATTGTGATTATCTTATCTGTCATAAAGTTATGGAAAAATTACTAGTCTTATAGCAACACACTGAACACTATAATATAATACATGTGACTAGAAAGAAAGATAGGATCTTTTCTACTTTGTGATGGAACGTAGTTATGACACGAATTTCCGATTATACTCGCTTTGATTATTCTATTAGTTTGAATGATTGATTAAAGTACTGTATTTTGATTACTCAAAATGAATGGCCGTTACTTGAAAATTGATATCTTGGATATGAATTTGTCTTCACAGACACATTCGGACTCCAAGTGGTAAAGTCGAGGAGTAATATGCCAAGAGCTTCTCATGGACGGCATAATATCATAGAGGGAAGATAGCTTTATGCTATGGCTCTATGGAAATAACTCATCATCATCATCCATCATGGACTAGGCTTGTAAAGCCTGTTCCGGTGTCCACCGCTTCCTCGGTCTTCCGACGTCCCTTTTCCCATCCAACTGCAACTTCCAAGCTTGTAGTGAAAGACGAGTTGGTGGCATACGGCGCAGGTGATTTTGTCCATTTTAATCTGTATTTTTTAATGATTACTGTTAGTGGTTGCACATTGCACTCCGAATTGTTTCATTACTTATGTGGTCTCGTCTCGAGTATCCTTGAATGCTGCGCGGAAACCTCATCTTTGATGCCTGAATTCGTGAGTCATCATTCTTGGTCTTTGTCCATACCTCACTACCGTATGTCATTAAAGGGATGGCCATTGTCCTATAGAACTTAATCTCTGTCTCTTTTCTGGCCTTACCCTTTAATGTTCGGTGAATGACTCCACAAATTGAGTTAAACTTTCCTATTTTCTGAGGTAAGAAATGGAAATAACTAACACCAGAATGTATGGAGCTTAAAAGCAGAGGTGGAAAAAGAAGAAAAAGAAGAAAAAGAAGAAGAAGAATAAGGAGAAGAAGAAGAAGAATAAGAAGAAGAAGCAGGAGAAAAGGTAGAAAGAAACAGTAACTGAAGAAGAAGAAGGAAATGAAGAATTGGTTGGTGAAGAAGGAGATGGAGAAGTAAAGGAGAAAGATGGAGGAGTAGAAGAATGAGACAGTAGCAGAAGAAGAAGAAGAAGAGGAAGAAGAAGAAGAAGAAGAAGAAGAAGAAGAAGAAGAAGAAGAAGAAGAAGAAGAAGAAGAAGAAGAAGAAGAAGAAGAAGAAGAAGGAGAAGGAGGAGGAGTAAGAAGAAAGAAGAAGAAGATGAAGAAGAAGAAGAAGAAGAAGAAGGAGAAGTAGAAGAAGAAAATAGAGAAGTAGAAGTATTATCTGTAGGAGAAGAACAAGGATGGGCAGACTAAGTAGCTGATATCAAGGGTATCATGGTGACTGCTCCTATATTGGAGTGGAGCCCCAACTGAGTGCCTCAACTTGAGTGCCATTTCCAGTCATCTCGACTCTCGTTATAAAATGCAACAGGCATCCAATTCACTGTCAGATCCAATTACCAACAAAAACTCCTTCAAATAGTTGCATGCACTTGTTGCAAGTTGAACGCTAATCTGATTTTACACCCTTAAAATAGTTGCATGCACTTGTTGCGAGTTGAACGCTAATCTGATTTTACACCCTTCAAATAGTTTCATGCACTTGTTGCAAGTTGAACGCTTATCTGATTTTACATCCTTCAAATAGTTGCATGCACTTGTTGCAAGTTAAACGCTAATCTGATTTCACATCCTTCAAATAGTCGCATGCACTTGTTGCAAGTTGAACGCAAATCTCATTTTACATCCTTCAAATAGTTGCATGCACTTGTTGCAAGTTGACCGCTAATCTGATTTTACATCCTTCAAATAGCTGCATGCACTTGTTGCAAGTTGAACGCTAATCTGATTTTACATCCTTCAAATAGTTGCATGCACTTGTTGCAAGTTGAACGCAAATCTCATTTTACATCCTTCAAATAGTTGCATGCACTTGTTGCAAGTTGACCGCTAATCTGATTTTACATCCTTCAAATAGCTGCATGCACTTGCTGCAAGTTGAACGCTAATCTGATTTTACACCCTTCAAATAGTTGCATGCACTTGTTGCAAGTTGAACGCTAATCTGATTTTACATCCTTCAAATAGTTGCATGCACTTGTTGCAAGTTGAACGCTAATCTGATTTTACATCCTATAAATAGCTGCATGCACTTGTTGCAAGTTGGACGCTGCAAGTTGAACGTTAGTCTAATTTCACTTGAGGGTAAGATCGTAGGGTAAGCATTCATCATTAACCGAGCGAAGTGAGGTCTAAGATTCAAGTCGACGATTTGGCATTTCTCTTAATGTTTTTATGTTGCGCATTTACGGCGAAACGCTGTAATAGATTTTCATGAAATTTGACAGGTATGTTCCTTTTTAAATTGCGCGTCGACGTATATACAGGGTTTTTGGAAATTTTGCATTTCAAGGATAATATAAAAGGAAAAAGAAGCCTCCTTCATACGCCAATATTATCGTAAAAATCAGACTATAGAATTATTAATCATAAATCAGCTGTCTAGTGGACTATAATACTACCCGTTCATAAACATCGAACATCTTGAAAATGTATCTTTCCATCAACGTTAGTAAACAGTTGACTATAATAATACCCGTTCAAAAACATCGAACATCTTGAAAATGTATCTTTCCATCAACGTTGTAGACAGGTGCAGCCAGACCTGATAACAGCGCTCACACTCACATTCCGAGACGACACTTCACGGTACGATATAGGACAGAAAGCTCTATGATTATTTAGGATTTTTTCTAGACATTTTAAATTGATAAATTATTTATTAATTTTTGAGAAAACATAACAATAGTTCAATGTAACTTACTGAGCGCGAGGTCTACTGTTCACAGAACTACTAGTAATGTATTACCGTAGAGAAACAATAGCATAAATAGATATCCCATGGTATAGGGTGTTTATGTCGCAACTTTTACTGTTATCTCAAGCCGATAGTCCACGTAGTTCTTTCCCGTGAAGCTTTATGACGCTAGTAGTCTCTCATATTGTGCCGTTCATACACTCTTAACCCGGTCAAAACAGTAAAAATCGACAATCTTCGACAGTAATCGGCTTGAGATAACAGTAAAAGTTGCGACATAAACGCCCTATACCATGAGATATCTACCTATGCTATTGTTTCTCTATGGTATTACACACCAGGTTTACATTAGTCTGAATTTATACCAGTGACTGACCTATCTCAGTCTCCGTTCAAACTCAGATTATGCATACGACTCATAAAAATTCTGCTCCTAGTCATGATTGTTGATTAAAAGTTATCCATTGATTTCTGTATCGGTCATTTGAACCATAAAATTTCAGATCTCAGTAGTGCTATAAAAATAAACCAATTAATAAAGTAAATATAAAAATCTTGTAGTACCCTTTATCAAAAAGGGGAAAAAACAAGTAAAAGGTACTACAAGATTAAAAAAAAAATAAAAAAATAAAGGGTACTATAGATTTTTTATTGTTTTTATTAATTTGTTAAAACGTAGCCCATGTAAGTCAAGTGTTCATTTTTTAATGTACCAATAATTTCAACCAATTTCAAAGAGATATTATTCAATTATTCCATCAGACCTGTTGAATTTAATCGTACCATTTCAAGACAAAGTACGATAATTGAGAGTTCTAACAATAATATTATTCAGTGATAATTTATCAACATCAACCCTGCCCGGTTACATTCCTCATTTATCGCTTAAACAAGAAAAGAGTCACGAGAGCTCTTCAATATCCACTGAAATAACAATACTGATCTCCTTTCTCAAGTCATATTTTCAATCCGCTTCGTCTGCCTCCTTCTTTTCTATTGCTTCTCCTCCTTCTTCTTCCTCTTCCTCTTCTTCTTCTTCTTCTTCTTCTTCTTCTTCTTCTTCCTCTTCTTCTTCTTCTTCTTCTTCTTCTTCTCTTCTTCTTCTTCTTCTCTTCTTCTTCTTCTTCTTCTTCCTTCTTCTTCTTCTTCTTCTTCTTCTTCTTCTTCTTCTTCTTCTCTTCTTCTTTTTTTCTTCTTCTTTCTTCTTTTTTCGTTCTCTCCTTCTTCTCTTCTCTCTTCTTCCTCTTATATTTCTTCTTCACCATTTCTTCTTCTTCTTCTTCTTCCTCCACTTTCTTCTCTCTCCATCTCCTTCGACAACACGATACCCTTCTTGTTTCCTTCTTCTTCTCTTCTTCTTCCTCCTTTCTTCTTCTTCTTAGTATTCTTGTTCTTCTTCTTATACTTATTTTTCTTCATCTTTATCCACACTTTCTACTCTTTCCCATAACACAATGCCCTTCTTCTTGTTCTTCTTCTTCTCATTCACTTTCTTTTCTCTCTCTCTCTCTCTCACTTGGTCTCTCTATCACTTTCACTCTCTTTTCATCTTCTTCGACACAACAATACCCAGTATTTGTACAGTTGGTGTGTGTATCTTTCCCGTTTGGAATAATTGTTCAGGAAATAATGGAGATACCACAGTTTCAGTTTGTATAATTAGCAATGGGACCGACGTTAATTGGATACCTTTATTATGTTGTACAGCTGGATGGAGAAGAAGGAGGATGAGGGGGAGGAGTAGAGGAGTAGAGGAGGAGAAGTAAGGAGGAAAAGACGTACCTGAAGATGAATAAGAGAAAGACGAATTTATTGAACGTATTTATTTCGTGCAGCTAGAACAAGAAGGGAAACTGAGAGAAGAACAAGATGGTTAAGAAGAGGAAAAAGAAGAAAAAGGAGAAGAAGAGTAAGAAGTAAGATTGAGAACAAGACTTGAGTAAAGAGATCAGAACTAGAGAAACCGCAAAGAAAATAATAGGATTGGCAAGAATACAGTGGTAGAACTTCTATTTAAAAGGCTTTCTGAATGACAAAAAGTTTTGCTGGCATTTTGACCCTCAGGCCGGTCTGATAATTACAATATAAACTTTGCTCTCTTATTTTTTCTCTACCTGACACACACACACACACACACACACCACACACACACACACACACTCACACACACACACAAAACTTAGAATAGTGTTAGAGTGGGCTGGAGTAGAGGGGTGAGAGAAGAAGAGAGATAGTGTTGGAGGGTGTGGGAGAAGAAGAGATATACGAAAATAGTGTAGATGAACAGTGGTAGGGTGAGAGGCGAGAGAGAGAGGATGAGTGAGAGATAGAGAGAGAGAGTATGAGAAAGGGGAAGAAGTTGATGAGTGAAATCTTAAATTGATGCTGGCAGGAGAAAAAGAATGATTAAAAAAAGTTTTCACCATAATTCACTTGGCCTGGAAATATGCTATTAACTTGGAGCATTATTTTCAAAAAAGCCGGAAATATGGAATATTAATTCCCGTGTTTTTTTCACTTCGGTGATATTTTGAAGAAGGGGAAATTGAGTTGTGAGCTTTTCTGGTCAATTAGTGTTTTGTAACTTTTGTAATTGATAAACCATGTTTTGAAAAACTTTTATCGAGTTGAAAATACATTTATCATTTCTCGAGAATTACTCCAAATTTAAGATCACTTTATTTATTCATCTATATATAAAAGCGAAATGGCACTCACTCACTGATTGACTGACTGACTGACTCACTCACTCACTCACTCACTCGCAGAACTAAAAATCTACCGGACCAAAAACGTTCAAATTTGGTAGGTATGTTCAGTTGGACCTTTAGAGTCGCACTAAGAAATCTTTTGGCAATATTTTAACTCTAAGGGTGATTTTCAAGGGTTTAAAGTTCGTCTTTTAGCATGTATATTCTTCTTATTCTCTTAATTATAATTCAGAAATGTCCATACCATATGTTAATATAGAACTATAATCTAGAGAGAGTACCTCTTCGAAACAGTTGTTAACTGGTAACTAAATTAATAATTTTGTCAGGTTGGCATTAAGTTGAGTTGACTTTGATAGGTTGGCATCAAGTTGAAGATTGAAATGCATTTATCGCGGGAAAATTGATTGGGCACTGCTACTTCAATCAGAGCTATTCCTGGGAATATTATATTACTAGCCGTCAGGCTCGCTTCGCTCGCCATATCCGTTTAGGCAGAAAAGTTTAGTCTGGACCCCCGACTGGATCGTCCTAACATATGATAAAAATGCTCAAATGAAAAATGCAGGCGAGCGAAGCGAGCCTGCTGATCTCATTTTTGGACGATCCAGTCGGGGGTCCAGGGGGCGGAGACGGATATGGCGAGCGCAGCCAGCCTGACGGCTAGTTTATCTATACATTGATAGATACAATGTCATTCACAAACTATGAATGATTGGGGAAGGAACAACAGGCTTAAAGCCCAAAACTGTTCCTTTCCCAAATTAAGATAGAGATTCTCCAAAAATAGGTTATGTTTACACTTCACGATTTTTGTTCAATTTTGAGTCCAACTGAGAATTTAAAATTCAAAAAAGTTCAAACCCAAATTAGATAAGAATACTTCACTAAATCAACACTGATAATTCAAAAATTAATACTGTATGAAAAGAAACTTTCACCTCTCTATCACTTAGGTAGAGAGTTAGTGGGGAGGATATTTTTAATATTCTTTCCGAAGAATGGACATTGATATGTCCAAAGCTCCGCCAATTATGTAGATGCATAACAATATAATATCTATAGTTATTATATTACAAATTACTTTTTCATATCATATACAGATCAATAATTATTTTCTTAGTCTATATTATATAAATTCATCTATAATTTTGCTGTATTGTAAGCTATTGTATATAAGTGTATAAGCCATATATTGTAATCTACATAAATAAAGTACTCAATCAATCAATCACTCTCTGATTTCGAGACAGCCATTGATACTACATTTAATTACAATCATATATTTTAATCACCAATTTTATTACTATCACCATAATTATTTTAATATGTGAATATTTCCTATTTAGTTTATAATAATGTGATATATTTTTGTATGTTGGTTTGAAACATCTAAATTTAAAAATCTACATCGTGAAATAATTAAGGACTGAAAATTCTGTGAAGTGAACAACTACAAGTCTCAACTATTTGGGACTATGTGTAACCTTATCTAAATTTGGGAGAGGAATAGCACAGGTTACCTTATTTTTCTCTCCCTATCATTTTGATGATGTACTTATTGTATGAATTGATAGAGAATTCAATTCAAAATTACTACTATCGTAGACAAGTTACTGTCATGAACTACTTGAAAAAAAAACATTGTAAGTCTTCAAAACAACGTAAATCATCTTCAATAAAATAATCAACTACGATCTATCATTTCCGAGAATGTCCCATCTCAATAATTTATACGATAAACTACCAGCAATGCTTTCGGCCAATCACAAGCGAGTTCGTTCCAGTACACTCCCACTCACGAGTCTCATTGGTCTATTACAAATCCGTGACGCCATTTTGTGAAAGGGAGCATTTTCGACCAAGAGGATGTCAGAATCGTTTTAAGCTACGGAATTGTAACGAAATGTTACGGAATGTTGATTATATTAGTACTGATAAAAACATAGCATAGGAGAGCCAATATCGAGGAGAGTGATCAATATCTAATCTCATTTGAAACAATGAAAACGGGGAAAAATGATACAGATTATCAATGAATTTGAAATTGAATGAATGGACAAATGAATAAGACGTTGAAGTGTTTTTATGACAATGCATGTACCTATTCAAATACCAATGATTTTCTATATACCAATGATTTATAGAATATATCATTTATTGACTAAGCGAAGTGACGTCCAAGATTCAAGTCGACGGTTTGGCATTTCTCTTTATGATTAAATGTTTAGAAATGGAAATGTTCCATATTTTAAATGTTTAAATGTTGAAATGTTTATGTGTTTATATGTTTATATGTTGCGTATTTACGGCGAAACGCGGTAATAGATTTTGATGAAATTTTACAGGTATGTTCCTTTTTAAATTGCGCGTCAACGTATATACAGTTTTTTTTGGAAATTTTGCATTTCAAGGATAATAATTATAAAGGGAAAAGAGCCTCCTTCATACTCCAATATTAAATCAGACTATTGAATTATTCATCATAAATCAGCTGTCGAGTGGATTATAAATTGCATGCCATGACGCATGTAATTCAATATCTCAATGTAACTTGGTAAAAAAATCAGCTGCTGTGCAGCTCTTCTTCTTCATTGAATGCAATTTTTATGCACAATTTAATGAACTATTGATTGCGTGCAATAGCGCATGCAATTCATAACTAGTATAACATAGTATTGTCTCTCGAACTTTCTCTGTTTTGAACTCGGGCTGTTTTGAACACCGACTGTTCCAGTATGTCTTGAAGGAGATTAGCTTTTGATGTTAGCATTTTTGATACACCAACCCGAACAGCCATCAGCCGTTTTCACACCGATATCTCATACAGACACGACATACAGACAGGATTTACTCTGATGGACAGTATAAGAGGAGGCTGCGGTTTAAAACTGCGCGAGGTCTACTGTTCATAGAACTACTAGTAATGAAATTGGAGAAAAAACTGGTCTGAGCCTGTACTATTTCTCTCCAAAAATGTTGATACAATGTTTAATGTTGTCCAAAATTAAAACACATTACAGTTCATTATGATCGTATTCATTATAGTAGTTCTTCCCAAAAACATATCGTTGCAATCCATTGTAGAACATCATGATCGTATGAAACTAGGCCTTTTAATAACAGTGGTAGCTCTTCCCAAAAACATCCACAAACTTCCTAAGAAATAGAGTTTTTCTGGCGAGACCCTTCCTGTAGAAAATATAGTAGTTCGTAAGACAATTTTGTAAGAATCGTGAAAAATTATTATTCAATGACTTGCCTCGCAGAAACGACTCCCAATCACGCACTGAGAGAAAGTATTCGTTCTCTCCCTCTTCATCTTTCTCCATAATTTTCTCTTTCTCTCTCTCCCTCTCTTTATTAGGCCATCCTTCCATCATCATTTTCATTCCCAGTCACGTCAAGTCTGTCTTATCATTATGCGGGGAGTTGTGATGATTGAAAAATATTCAATGCATCTTCTCTTGAATCATGAATGAAAACCTTCCCTGTAGTCTTGTCGTAGAGGTTAAGAGAGTAAAATAAAAGTTCATCAATCTTATCTGTATATGATAAGTCATAATCTATACTATAATAAAGTAAAGAACTGGTTTATACGCGTACGGAATATGAAAATTATGTTTGACGCATCATCACGTCTGAACTACTGGACTGATTAACTTGAAATTTCGCATACAGATTCTTAATCAACCGGAGATGATTATAGGCCTATTCTTAACTCAGAGTGCCGGTTAATATTAACCGTGATTAATTTCACGAGAACCAATAAGAGAAGCCGTCTTTTCAGAAACGCCTTCTCTGATTGGTTCTCGTGAGATTAATCACGGTTAAAATTTAACCGGCTTTTGTGCAACCGGGCCTTAAAGATTTCATCATGTCAAGTTTTCAGTTTTTCAAGTTTTAAAACGGTCCCTTGCGGAGCACGGGTTACCTGCCAGTTCAAAAATATTAAATAATTCACAGTTTTCAGAGTATAATAGAATCTAACCTCAAACCTCCTAGTACTGCGTTTATCACGAAACATGGTGGATAAACGGAATCAGTTTATGCTTCTAGAATTGAATAAAGTATTCTGCAATAATATACTATCATTATATTTGAATGAATGAAATACAGATGAGATATATATTATAAACTATTCGAATTCGATTTTCAGAGTAGGATAGAACTTCTAACCTAAACTTCCGTTGACATTCAGATTGGCCAAATTTCAAGTGTGCTAAAACAACTGATCAAAAAACTTTCGATTATTTGTGTTTATTATTCAATAATTAAAACATTTATAATAATATCATCTTATTGTAATATGAAAGAATAAAAAAGTATAAACTCAACCTCCCACATAATTGAACATAATTTTTTAGGTTATTTCGACAAATCAGAATAAAAAATAAAAATACTTGGACAATTTCCTGATATTCAGATTACCTCAGATTTGCTACAGCTATGACCTTCCACTTTTGCTTTCTGAAGTGCTTAATGAACAATTATTCTCATATATATTGTATATTTTTCTGTGTGGCGAGAAATAGCGTTCGCACCACGGGCAAAAATGTTTTTTCGCCCCACTTGGATGTAATGAGCTGGTTTACGTGCGTCATATGGAGGCCGAAAGTGATTGTTTTCTGACCAGGCCGGTAAAATTTTTACGGCCCTAGGGCTGTAAAATAACCTTGAAGTCAGCTGATTCTGATTTGATGTGAACATGTTTACAAAATAGTTTATGAAACGGAATCAGTTTATGCTTCTAGAATTGAATAAAGTTTTTGCAATAAGATACTATCATTTTATTTGGATGAATGAAATACAAATGAGATATTATAAACTATTCAAATTCAATTTTCAGAGTATAATAGAATCTAACCTCAAACCTCCTAGTAAAGCGTTTATCACGGAACATGGTGGATAAACGGAATCATTTATGCTTCTAGAATTCAATAAAGTATTCTGTAATAATATACTATCATTTTATTTAAATGAATAAAATACAGATAAGATTATAAACTATTCAAATAATTCGATTTTCATAGAAGGATAGAATTCTAACCTAAACTTCCATTGACATTCAGATCACATCGGATTGGCCGAATTTCAAGTGTGCCAAAACAGCTGATCAAAAACTTTTTCAAGTGTGATAAACCAGCTGATCAAAAACTTTTTCAAGTGTGATAAACCAGCTGATCAAAAACTTTTCATATTTGTGTTTATCATTCAATAATTAAAACATTATAATAATATCATCTTATGTCATTTGGAAGAATAAAACGTATAACTCAACCTCTTACATAATTGAACATAATATTTTAGGTTATTTAGACAAATCAGAATAAAAAATAAAAATACTTGACATTTCTTGATATTCAGATTTGCTAGAGCTATGACCTTCCACTTTTGCTTTCGGAAGTGCTTTAATAGACAATGAGAATAATATTATTATTCTCATATATATAGTGTTATTTTTCTGTGTGGCGAAAAATTACGTTCTCACCATGGGCAAAAATGTTTTTCCGGCTCTCAATCTTTTCTAGTCCTCGGCCTACGGCCTCGGACTTGAAAACCGATTTCGAGCCAGAAAAGTCTCATTTTCGGCCCTAGGTGCGAAATATACTATTCCGGCTCTCAATCTTTTCTAGTCCTCGGCCTACGGCCTGGGACTTGAAAACCGATTTCGAGCCGGAAAAGTCTCATTTTCGGCCCTAGGTGCGAAATATACTATTATCTCAATTCAGAAAGAGTTATTATTCAGGGTTCAGTAGTCTTTTACCGGCCTTGGAACTATTCTCATTCATCATAAACCAGTAGCCTAATACACACCATCTAAAGCCAGTTACACTCAAATCGAATTTAGGACGTACGACTTTTGGCCGTCATTATAAATTCAATTTCATTGTAGAGATGATGTCAAACAGTAGATGTTTGCCAAGTTACGTTTAATCTGGTATAATTCATTAGGACGGCAAAATATCGTACAAACAACAATCGACGCGTGTGTAACTGGCTTTAATCACCAACAAATTCCATGGTTAGTTTGTAATAATTACAAACGAATATGTGTGATAATTATAGATAATTGTAGCGAATTATTCGCGATAATTATAGATAATTGAAGATAATTATAGCGAATTATTCGTGATAATTGATGATTTATGAGTGTTAGTGCAATATTTTCTAAGCTAAAGTAATATCAAATAGAAGAGTTAACTATCATGGTTAAGAAATGAAAAACAATAAAGCTTCTACATGTTGATACTAGGAGAATTGAATTTGGGGGCGTTACAAGTAGACTATTATGAGTTGAACAAACTCTGTTTCAAAGGAAAGTGGATTTCAAGGTGCTGCCATGTGAGAAAAAGAGAGAGGGATTGGTAGATGGCGAGGAATGAGTGAGAGGGTGAGAGGGAACAGAGAGAAGCGATATTTCGATTTTAGACACTTTTTGGACAAATGCCACAAGGTCAGAGAGTCGACAACCGTTGTAAAGGGAGAGAAAATGGGGAAGATACATTGTCAAGGAAGGTGAAGAATGGGAAGAGGGTGGGAGAGAGATGGGAAGTAGGAGATGGAGTTCTTAATCACTCTAGCTTAGTAACCTTTTCAATTATTAGAAAAAATGTATCATTACATTTTCAGAGAACAAGTTCAAAGGAAGATTGAAGAAGAAAAAGTAAGAGGGAGTGATGGGAAAGGACAGAAAAAAAAGAAACGAGAAGCTTAGAATAAAGATAAGATGTGAATGGGTAGTTGAAGAAGAAGAACTAGAGGAAGTGATGTGGTGGAGAATATAAAGGAAAAGATGAAGAGGAAATAGAGGTGAAGTAGATGAAGAACAATAAGAAGTGAATGAAGAAGAAGCATGAAGGAGGGGAAAAAAGAGCAGTGGCGAATTTTGGCTAGCCGACTACTTCTGCTAGACCCGGAAAGAAAGATTGTCGACCACCATTAATTTATTCAATTGCTTTCAAGAGATTATGCGAGTGTGTGCTCTCTATATCTTTTGAAATAGTAATACTTGTCAGATCGTCACATCTTGTGTGCTTCTGAATCAGCTTCCTGCAGTCTCTTATGTTTGTTAGAGAACCGCAAATAAGTAGTAGACGAGATCTCAAAAGGTTGAAAAAGTGTTCAAAAGTTATCGAGATCATCACTGCTTTGCTAAAAGATTATTCATTTTTTCCATTGTGATATTCTCTTTCTCTTAACTGTCAGTATACTATCCAGTGATAAGTAAATGCTTCCCATTCAGCCAATGCCAATACTAGCCCCGTCAATAAAGACATTGATACACAAAAATTAAGGGGAAAATTGTGCTTTCTTCTAATGTTTGGGAGGAAATTGAGCTTTCTTCTAATTTTCACGTAAAATCCTATTTTTCTCTTGTATTCGTTGTCTGGGCTATAGTTTGAAGTAGATCCCTCTAAGGGCCGTTTGCACAGTGTAAGTTTAAGCTAAAGCTTAAACCAAATCTGTATTTTTTTGTTTAAACTAAATTCCCGTTGGCGCAGTATCAGTTTAAACTCTGTATTGAGTTCAAACCTGGGAAAGTTAAACCTCCAAAACAGGAGTTTAAACCAAATAATTTGGATTAACTAGACATCTGTAAATTTGATGGGGAAACAGCTCAATAGTAATCAGTAAAACAGTAAAACAGTAAAACAGTAAAACAGTAAAACAGTAAAACAGTAAAACAGTAAAACAGTAAAACAGTAATAGTAATAGTAATATTAATTATTTTGCGACGTTTGTCTTTAATGCTTCTGTAGACGATAATAATTATTCAGGTTATAGTGAATCATTATTGATAGAATTGACAGGAATTGATAGAAGTTGCGATTGATATTGATTACTGCGAAGAAATTTTGGAACTGAGAAAAATTGGGCAAAAATCGAATCATTTAAATTTCTGGGATGATAGAGAATTTTTTTAACGGTTTTGCTTGAGTAAAGCAAGTGTCAATTTAGTATTTGATTGAATAAGCCACTTGATGGAAAATAACTTTTATCAGTGATTTTACATTAGAAAGCATGTTTTTAATAACACATAACTGAGATATTTTGCTTTCGAGAAATTTGTAATAAACGAGGAAGACCGTAGTAGATTTTCATAACAAAATAATGTTCTCATCTTACATTCTAGATTATATTTTTTGGTGCCAACTAAATATATAAGTTTGTTTCTAATAGTAATATAGCATTTCATCATTTTTTGAAGAATTTCTTGATCGATTTTCACTTTTATTACCGTACGCTTACAGCTCCGTGGATTTTGAACCAGGAAATAGTAGCTACATAACCTCAATTTACTGATGGTTTGTAAACAAATAGCAAATTTCCTGTAAAAATCAGCCATCCTGATATTATAAACGCTGACATTCTATTAAACTTAACACTAAACTAGTTTAGCTTGAACGGGATTAGTAAATGCACTTAGAAAACCGATTCAAGTTTAAACTTTCAGATTAACTTAATCGAGTTTTGCAATCTAAACTGTGCAAACGGCCCTAAGAATAGGTAGTTATGACAGTTTCAATAAATAGTATCATAGAGAAACGATAGAATAAGTAGATTTTCATGGTATAGGGTTTATGTCGCAACTTTTACTGTTATCCCAAGCCGATAGTTCACGTAGCTCTTTCCCATGCAGCTGTGTGACGCTGGTAGTCTCTCAAATTGTGCCGTTCAATACTCAAACCCCAACAAAACAGTAAAAATTGACAATAATCGACCAGTAAAGGCTTGAGATAACAGTAAAAGTTGCGACATAATTCCCTATACCAGGGATATCTACTTACGCTATTGTTTCTCTATGGTACTATTCATATAGTATTAATGGTAGTTCATAATGAAGTTCCATAGTTCATACTTAGTTTTGAGTTCATAGTCTGTAGTAGTGAATTCTTCATTCTATTGCAGTAGTAGAGTAGTACCAATACTCATACTTATTAGTTTATTTGATGAGAATGGTCTTACCAGAAATCACAAAATTACCTCCACTACAACACAGGAAGAGAATAATCTGATACAATATGAGAATAATAGGATTAGAAATACGTAGCTTATTTTATTTGGCTCTTAGTCTAAAATCCTGAAATCCTGAAAACGTCTCTAGTCTTTTAACCTTGAACTTGTGAACTTGAAATTTTCAGTTACACGGTCAAGATGAGTGAATTATTTCATCTATAATTATATAAAAGCGAAATGGCATCACGCACTGACTGACTGACTCATTCACACGCAGAACTAAAAATCTACCGGACCAAAAAACGTTCACATTGGTAGGTATGTTCAGTGGGCCCTTTAGAGGCGCACTAAAAATCTGTTGGCAATATTTTAACTCTAAGGGTGGTTTTTAAGGGTTTAAAGTTCGTCTTTTAGCATGTATCTTCTTATATTCTTTTAATTATAATTGAAAAATGTCCATACCATATGTTAATATAGAACTATAATCTAGAGAGAGTACCTCTTCGAAACAGTTGTTAACTGGTAATTAAATTAATAATTTTGTCAGGTTGGCATTAAGTTTAGTTGACTTTGTTAGGTTGGCACCAAGTTGAAGATTGAAATGCACTTATCGCGGAAAAATTGATTGGGCACTGCTTCTTCAATCAGGGCTATTCCTGGGAATATTATATTACTAGCCATCAGGCTCGCTTCGCTCGCCGTATCCGTTTAGCCAGACGTTTAGTCTGGACCCCCGACTGGATCGTCCTAACATATGATGAAAATGCTCAAATGAAAAATGAAGGCGAGCGAAGCGAGCCTGCTGATCTTACTCTGGACGATCCAGTCGGGGGTCCAGGGGGCGGAGCCCCCTGGCTAGATGGATATGGCGAGCGAAGCGAGTAAGTTATATTTGAACATGTTAGAACAAGTTGGTTGAGAAAAGGTTCTTAATTATTTGTCGTTTTACTTTATCGGTATTTGAGCTCGGGATTCTAGACAGTGGATTCTGAGAGAAAATTGACTTTCCGAAACGGGGCGTAGTCGTAGTGATAGTCATAGTCACTTTAAATTAAATTCGAAAAAAAATAAGTATTCTCCGATTGGTTCTCGTGGTAATTAATCGGGAATCGGGATTATAATTTAATAGGTTTTTGTGCAACCGGGTGATAGACTCCCTGATTGAGACTAATCATTCACTGCACTCCGATATACTCTAAGAAAATCTTTTTCACAGAAAAAATGTTTGAATCAAAATCAATTCCAAGTATTGCCTCTCACAAACTATTATATGAATCAATCCACAATCCCAAACTAGAAAATTCTCAGGGTTTCAAGATTTGGTAGGCTTTCAGGGGTTGGTAGGGTTTAGGGCTTCTCAGTGTTACAGAATATTGATATCACAGAGTGACCGAAAAGTTGAGCCACCCAAATCTCGAAAGTTTTGGTTGCGTGACTCTCTGATCACTCTGTAATTGGGCCTACACCCCAATAAGCTA
>NW_024091661.1:0-20648 GCF_014356525.2 Nilaparvata lugens
CCGATTGGTTCTCGTGGTAATTAATCGGGAATCGGGATTATAATTTAATAGGTTTTTGTGCAACCGGGTGATAGACTCCCTGATTGAGACTAATCATTCACTGCACTCCGATATACTCTAAGAAAATCTTTTTCACAGAAAAAATGTTTGAATCAAAATCAATTCCAAGTATTGCCTCTCACAAACTATTATATGAATCAATCCACAATCCCAAACTAGAAAATTTTCAGGGTTTCAAGATTTGGTAGGCTTTCAGGGGTTGGTAGGGTTTAGGGCTTCTCAGTGTTACAGAATATTGATATCACAGAGTGACCGAAAAGTTGAGCCACCCAAATCTCGAAAGTTTTGGTTGCGTGACTCTCTGATCACTCTGTAGTTAGGCCTACACCCCAATAAGCTATATCTTTTGGAACGTTAATTTCCTAGGGGATTTCGGATTTTCAGGTAAGCTGAGTTGAATGTCAATCCTTGATAGTATGCGTCTGGTGGTGGAGGGGGTTTTACCCAACCCCCTTATTATGAGAGGGGTGTTCACCACTGCAGAGGAATTCAAATTAACATGGGCCAAGTCAGGTGAGCCTGATTTATGAGGTTGGATACATGCAAATGGCGAGACAACAGTTAGTTGATATACAAACCAATATTCGGTTCAACAGTCATGTGTCACATTGTGCATTCCAGACTGAACACAGTCGGTACAGTGTCGGTTGTTACAAGTGCATAATTATTGTGCGGTATTGAGTCTGAGATAGATTGAATTTATTGATTTAGATCATATTCCATCAGTTTGGATTTGATTTGTAGGATGTGGATAAGATTTACATTTATTTAGCCTATAGAAAATACACAACACTTGTAATATCACAAAATTCTTGAACATAATGTTAATAATAAATTCATAAATAGAAAGGAAAACATCTTAGTCAATTCAACAGTCACTTTGTTCTGGAAATCAGAGGCTTGGTGAGAATCACATGCTTCCAGAGAATTCAAATAGGCTATTGATATCGGTGTAGCCATCAGGAGATCTTCCTGTGCCCCTCATAAGCATTCAATCAAGTTTTATTGAAAAAAATATTCACATTGGAGGTCCCACTAAACCCGAAGGTTCTTCAGTAGGTGCCTATATAAGTATACATAATAAATCATTGAATCGTTCATTACAAAAAATAAAGTTAACAAATTTGATAAGAGGGAGGGAAAAAATGTTTGCATGCAAAGGGAAGTTTGGGAGTAAGAAGAGGATGTAAAGGAAGGAAGATAAACTTATCTAGGAACTAGAATAATAAAATTTGAGAAAATAAATTAGATAACACCACTCAAGTAGAACAAAATATACAGTATAATAATATAGTATTACATATAGATTGGCATTATATAGGCTAGATAGCCTGCTAGGAGAGATATGGAAACAATATGAGAAAACATAATCAGTTTGAATTGAGATGGAAATCCTTCTGCCTAATAAAATGAACTCATTTAGGCCTTGGAATTCGAGTTCACAAAACCAGAACGCTATAGAGTAGTCAATGTTGATCAAATCAGTGGAGTATTTTCAAATATTGTATGAATTTTTCATCTTTATTACTCTAGAAGAAGAATAACGAATTTAAAGTATATATTGCTCATTACTGTTTGCTTGAAAATAAACTTTTCTAATTGATATATGGTACTTTCAGGTCAGTATTAACAGAATGAGCTCAGGCCTAGAATAAAGCAATCGTATGAGTTATCTCTGATTCAGTTTTGTTTATTTCTGTTCTCGTGTGAAAGATGCATTTTGAATTTATTTGATTTAATTCATTCTGCAGTTTTCAAAATATCATCAATCAAGTTTTTCTTTTTTAATGTTTTACTATACACGAGCAGACGAAATACTCTGTAACCATGTATTCATTTATTTATTCGAGATACATAGGAGAGCACAAAATCCCATAATTGTTCTCTTAACACAATCAATTACATTTAATTAATTAATAAATTTTCAAGTAAAACAATTGAAAATGCAATATTTAATACAAATATTGGAAGAAATGGAAAGTTTTTACGAAAAGTCTTTCTGAAATATATACATTGCAGAAAATATAAACACAATTTTAGATAGCAGAAAAAATAAACACAGCAAATAATAAAATGAAAATATGAAACTGAAATGAAAAAAAAAGTTTTTACGATTATGCAGAAGTCATTCTAGGAAGAGCGATGTATCTCCGATTTCCTAGCATATGACTTGCTCGCATTCCTAATGAATAATTAATTCCAAAAATTAATCAAAAAAGGTTGAGAATTCAGGGAAAAAACAACAAATATTTAAAAATGTGAGCGTTGTAAGTTGCAATTTGAGAAAGAGAACTGGAGTTCGGTGAGAAATCGGTTTAGCACAGACAGAGAGGCAGATAGTTAAAAGCAGAAGACAACTGGTTCCATTTCTACGAAACGAAAAAAATACAAAAAATCTCGATTGAAGAGAAGATCGCAAGAATTCTAGCGAAACGCCTGTGAACGACGCTAACTTCTACTACGCCACAAGGTCCACATTTTGGCGCGCAATTTTCGACCAATCAGAGAGCTTCTTTCAAGGCCAATCTTCTTTGTTCATCCGGTGCAACAATCCTCCAGCACTCCCTCTTCCTCTTATCTACTTCTCGCTTCCGACATATTTTCAAGTTTTACAACATGGCCCAAGTTAGTTTTTGCCGCCTTAATTTTTTGTTTTATTTTGTTGTTTAATCGTTAACGCATGTGGTTTCCCGCCAATTTCGCGAGCCTCTTTCTCACTCACTCTTTCTCTCACACTCTCACACTCTCTCTCTCTATCTTAAGGTTCAATTCAAACTGTCAGAATTACTCATGAACAACAACAATGCTCCCCATTTAACTAATGTTGACAGTGAATCATCTATCTCACTTTGGTCAACAACAGCTTTGTTGTGAATGACGTCTCTCTCCGTTTCACTAATATCAATGTATAACCAAATTTTATTCATGAATCTACCGATATCTCTAAGCACCTGCTACTTTTACTTGTTCAACAAACCACTCTTAACGTTAGTTAATACTAATTTGATACTAACTTTTGATAATTTAGAGCACTTAAGTTCCTAACATTCGCTATTATTTATTTAGTTGGTAATATAAATTGAGTTTCTAGGACAGTATATCAGTGAAGACTCTTTCTTATGTACTATCATAGACAATTGATTGATCATAGATATCATATATCATTTATCATATATCATATCATATATCATAAAACACTTATTGAAATGGGCTGCTTTTAAATTAATAAAACAAAATAAAACCTGTAGCACCCTTTATTTATTAAAAAACTTAAAATAGTTGAACAACTAGTTTCGGTTCTAAAACCATCTTCAGGTTCTAAAATAAATAGATAAAATTCAATAACTGTTTACTAATTGATAAAAACTGACATATGTTTAAATTCATATGACTAATTATTTATGGTAAAAGTTATTAAATTTAAATAAAAATTGAATATTCTGTTCAACTATTTTAAGTTTTTTAATAAATAAAGGGTGCTACAAGTTTTATTGTTTTATCATATATCATATATCATATATCATATAGCATATATCATATATCGTATATCATATCATATATCATATATCATATTCATATATCATATATCATATATCATATATCATATATCATATATCGTATATCATATCATATATGATTGGTCATATTTATCATAGATAATTGATTGATCTCATCATAAACATGATTATACTGAGGACCACGTTATAATGGCAGTGGAGAAGGATAGGAGAACAACGTTGCCGAACCTCTATCTTGTCAATGCCTCCTATAGACGGTAGCTGATACAGGTTATTGATGTAATATTAATTATCGATACTGTTAATTCTCGTTTAAAATAATAAATTATATTTATTGAGCAAGAAATTATATTTTTCAATAATTTCACAATTATGATGAATCATTTTGTTAATTAATTATTAATTCTTCATTATTGAAAGACGATCTGGCAACAGAACAATGCGAGAAAGAGATATTGCTATCTGCTTTGTTGATGATAGACAAGGATAGCAATGCCATTGCTGATCAAACACTGCCATATAACGTGGACTTCACTATATGTGGTACAATTGTGAGGTCCACGTTATAATGGTAGTGGATAAAGATAGAAGAATAGCGATGCCGATTCTCTGCATTAATTAATTATATTTCTACAATGTCAAAAACATAATTGGCATCGTTCAGGACCTAGAAAAGGATAGTACCACCGGCTTTGTCGAATGATAGACAATGATAACAAAACCAAAGTAGATCAAATACTGTCATTATAACGTGGACCTCACTATATCTGTGGTACTATCCAGAGAGTATAAGACTGGAGTATAAAGTGTAATGAATATAGAGTATTGAGTATACAGAATAGAGTATAGACTGGACTGAAGTATAGAATATAATGAATACTCTCTACACTACTCTTGGTAGAGAGTTAGTGGGGAGGATATTTTTAATATTCTTTCCGAAGAATGGACATTGATATGTCCAAAGCTCCGCCAATTTATGTAGATGCATAACAATATAATTATCCATAGTTATTATATTACAAATTACTTTTTCCTACAGTTACGTTGAAAAGTGGCCATTGCTGCACTGATTACAGAACGCAAAGAATCACTTTTCCGCTCTAGTGCGGGAAAAATTTTTCTGCACTCCAGATTTGCAACATGGCAACGCAAAATACTTAGTAGGCTATATGGAGCAACAGTGCAGCAAAATCAAAATAAAGTTGGTAACAGTGACTGCTGTGGCTGCTATAGTGAGCAGAGGTGCAACCAAGCACAACGCGCTAATTATTACTATTATATATTATAACGAGGACAGCAACAGCACAGTGCCACCACAGCACACACCACACAGCCGCCTCGCCATTCAAACACTACTAAGTTATTTGATGGATTTCAGGCAATTTTACCCATAATTACCCACTTTTCATATTCAATGGTAACTGTAGGAAAAACTTAATGTGAAATACGTGCGCAAAGTTCCTCTGCTGCACTCAAGAAACCATTCTGCCCTCGCCTACGGCTCGGGCGTAAACGTTTCTTTCGGTGCAGCAAACTGTCACTTTGCGCACTAGTTGCACAAATAACTATTTCATATCATATACTTTCAATAATTATTTTCGTAGTCTATATTATGTAAATTCATCTATAATTTTGCTGTATTGTAAGCTATTGTATATAAGTGTATAAGCCAGTTTATATTGTAATCTACATAATAAAGTACTCAATCAATCAATCAATCACTCTATAGTTCTACAACTTCTGGAACTATCAGTCCCAACTCTGAAGATGCTGGGATCATGTAATGTTTGGTCACCTCCAAGCTCCAAGATTTCCATTATCATCTACTTCATGATGCCTCTAATGAAACCCACTTAAAACTGTCAGTGTTTCTAATAAAAAAACATCAATACTCTCCATTCAATCAATACTGACAGTTTGAAGAAGTTTTAGTTCGACAGTATTTGTAATCCAGTTCATGGTGTCTTTTTACTTTCCTTGTCCTAATACCATAGGTAAGGAAAGTATTGCTTTCCGAAAAAGATTAAGATACCCCAATTTCTAAATTTCTATACGTTTCAAGGTCCCCTGAGTCCAAAAAACTGGTTTTTGGGTATTGGTCTGTATGTGTGTGTGTGTGTGTGTGTGTGGTGTGTGTGTGGTGTGGTGTGTGTGTGTGTGTGTGTGTGGTGTGTGTGTGTGTGTGTTTGTGTGTGGTGTGTGTGGTGTGTGTGTGGTGTGTGTGTGTGTGTGTGTGGTGTGTATGAGTGTATGTGCGTCTGTGTACACGATATCTTATCTCCCAATTAACGGAATGACTTGAAATTTGGAACTTAAGGTCCTTTCACTATAAGGATCCGACACGAACAATTTCGATCAAATGTAATTCAAGATGGAGGCTGAAATGGCGAAAATGTTGTCAAAAACAGGGTTTTTCGTGATTTTCTCGAAAACGGCTCAAACGATTTTGATCAAATTTATACCAAAAATAGTCATTGATAAGCTCTATCAACTGCTATAAGTCCCATATCTGTAAAAATTTCAGGAGCTCCGCCCCATCAATGCAGATAGATTCCCAATTATCAGGCTTCAGATACAATTGAAATAAAAAAAAATCAAGTGGAGTAGATTGAGCATGAAAATTTAATGTTCAGTGACATTTTCACCTAAAATTGAAAATAAGCTTTAAATTCGAGAAAATGTGATTATTCAATTGCAAATTATTGTTGATTCTATTAAATCATTCACTATGAAGAGATAGCAGACCTCATGTGTGTCTCCAGCGTTATTACCCTGTCACCAGCTGGCTCAAATCTTTGAATAGTAGACTTGAGATGTGCGGGAACACTAGCGTCAGGTGATCAATTTTCATAACGGCAAGGAAAGTTGTGTGAGTGCGCCACACCAGATTTTATAAGATTCACTTCATACTGGCAATATTCCTTGTAGAAGACCATCAATTCCTCCTATACAATCAATGGTGACACTTTAAAGTGACGTGAAGTACAGCTGCAATCCTACGCGTTCTTATAGCATTACGTCACTGGGGTGTGACGTCATCACTCTTACTTTCGCCGTAACCAATTCTCTGGATTTGACGTGACTAACCGCATAGCTGAATGTTTTTCTCGTTACTCTAATTTGTCACACCCATGAGTAAGGTAGCGTGATTACAAATTTTATTCTGGAAATCCACTGTTTTCCTACACCCTGTGATATATAGTGAGATTTACCTCAAACTTTCAGCATACTTTTTAAATGACATGAAAACTTTTCATCCATATAATGCTGAAGGTTTAACAGGGACCTCACTAGTCACTATAGGTGGCTTGAGCATGGATTTATTTATGAAAAAAAATATTTCATTTTCACTTTCATTTAGATTACTTCCTATTGATGGTATGATTAGGCTACAAATTGTATTGAGAAACCCTGATATGTTCACCTGTACTAGATAGTGTACTATGTTCACTAAATACTCTTGTTTATGTATAGAGTTTTCTATACTGTATAATTGACCGAACGAAGTGAGGTCTAAGATTCAAGTCGACGGTTTGAAGGTTTGACAGGGACCTCACTACTAGGTGGTTGAAGCATGGATTTATTTCTGAAATAAATTATTTTCACTTTTTATTTAGATTATTTACTATTGGTGGTATGATTAGGCTACAAATTGTATTGAGAAACCCTGATATGTGTTCACTAGTACTAGATAATGTACTATGTTCACTAAATACTCTGGTTTATGTATAGAGATTTCTATACTGTATAATTGACCAAACGAAGTGAGGTCTAAGATTCAAGTCGACGGTTGGAATTCTCTTAATGTTTAAATGTTTATATGTTGCGCATTTACGGCGAAATGCGGTAATAGATTTTCATGAAATTTGATAGGTATGTTCCTTTTTAAATTGTGCGTCGACGTATATACAAGGTTTTTGAAAATTTTGCATTTCAAGGATAATATAAAAGGAAAAAGGAGCCTCCTTCATACGCCAATATTGGAGTAAAAATCTGGTGTTGCGCACTCACACAACTTTCCTTGCCATAACGGCAACGGAAAATTGATCACCTGACGCTAGTGTTCTCAGTCTACTTATAAACAAAGATCTGAGCCAGCTGGTGACAGGACAATAACGCTGGAGACATACGAGGTCTGCTATCTCTTCGTAGTGAATGATTTAATAGAACCAACACTTGCCAACAGTAAGCAATTTAATAATCACATTTTTTCGAATTTCAAGCATATTTTCAATTTTAGGTGAAAATGTTACTGAACATCAATTGTAGAGATTCTCATGCTCAATCCATTCCACTCGAAATGTCTTGTTTAAATTGTATCTGAAGCTTGATAATTAAGAATCTAAAATAAAATTTTGCATGGATGGGGCGGAACTCCTGAAATTTTTACAGATATGGGACTTGTGGCAGTTGATGGAGCTTATCGATGACTATTTCAGGTATAACTTTAATCAAAATCGTTGCAGCCGTTTTTGAGAAAATCGCGAAAAACCCTGTTTTTGACAACATTTTCGCCATTTCAGCCGCATTCTTGGATTGCATTTGATCGAAATTGTTCGTGTCGGATCCTTATAGTGTAAGGACCTTACGTTCCAAATTTCAAGTCATTCCGTTAACTGGGAGATGAGATATCGTGTACACAGACGCGCACACACACACACACACACACACACAACACACCACACACACACCCACACCACACACACACACCACACACACACACCACACCACACAACACACACACAACACACACACACACCCACACACACACACACACACACACACCACACACACACACACACACACACACACCACAACACACACACACAACACACAACACACACACACACACACACACCACACACAACACACACACACACACACACACACAACACACACACACCACCACACACACACACACACACACACACCACACACACACACACACACACACACAACACACACAACACACACACACACACACACACACACACACAACACACACAACACACACACACACACACACACACACACACACACACCACACACACACACACACACACACACACACACACACACCCACACCACACACACACACAACACACACACACACACACACACACACACACACACACAACACACACACCACACACACACACACACACACACACCACACACACACACAACACACACACACACACACACACAACACACACACACACACAACACACACACACACACACACACACACACACACCACACACACACAACACACACACACACACACACACCACCACACACACACACACACACACACACACACACACACACACACACACACACACATACAGACCAATACCCAAAAACCACTTTTTCGGACTCAGGGGACCATCCGAGAGTTAAGAGTATAAGACTGGAGTATAAATTGTAATGAATATAGAGTATTGAGTACAGAATAGAGTATAGACTGGATGGAGTATAGAATATAATGAATACTCCTACACTTTATAGTTCTACAACTTCTGGAACTATCAGTCCCCACTCTGAAGATGCTGGGATTATGAAATGTTTGGTCACCTCCAGCTCCAAGATTTCCATTGTCATCAAGTTCATGATGTCTCTAATGAAACCCACTTTGAACTGTCAGTGTTTCTAATAAAAAAATCATCAATACTCTCCATTCAACCAATCCTGACAGTTTGAAGAAGTGTTATTTCAATAGTATTTGTCATCCAGTTCATGATGCCTTTCATGAGATTCACTTCAATCTGGCAGTATTCCTTGTAGAAAACCATCAATGCCTCCCGTTCAACTAATGCTGACAGTTTGAAGTGAAGTGGAGTACAGCTGCAATCCTACGCGTTCTTATAGCATTACGTCACTGGGTGGACGTCCATCACTCGTACTTTCGCCGTAACCAATTCTCGGATTTGACGTGACTAACCGCATAGCTGAATGTTTTTCTCGTTACTCTATTCTGTCACACCCATGAGTAAGGTAGCGTGATTACAAATTTTATTCTGGAAATCGACTGTTTTCCTACACCCTGTGATATATAGCGAGATTTACTTCAAACTTTCAGCATACTTTTTGAATAGCATGAATACTTCTCATCCAAATAATGCTGAAGGTTTGACAGGGACCTCACTATAGGTGGTTGAAGCATGGATTTATTTCAGAAAAAAATTGTTTCACGTTTTATTTAGATTATTTCCTATTGGTGGTATGATTAGGCTACAAATTGTATTGAGAAACCCTGATATGTGTTCACCAGTACTAGATAATGTATTATGTTCACTAAATACTCTTGGTTTTAAATAGAGTTTTCTATACTGTATATTGACCGAACGAAGTGAGGTCTAAGATTTCAGTCGACGGTTTGGCATTTCTCTTAATGTTTAATGTTTATATGTTGCGCATTTACGGCGGAAACGCGGTAATAGATTTTATGAAATTTGACAGGTATGTTCCTTTTTAAATTTGGCGTCTGACGTATGTATAAGGTTTTTGAAAATTTTGCATTTCAAGGATAATATAAAAGGAAAAAGGAGCCTCCTTCATACTCTAATATTAGAGTAAAATCAGACTATAGAATTATTCTCATACAAACAGCTGACAAGTGATGAACAGATGTGTGGAGAAGCCAGTCTATTACTGTATTTGTACAAGGTCTATAGTTTCAATCAAAGACCTTAAAGAGTATGCATCTTTAAGCTGGGTTTACACCAGCATGGGTTTCCACATAATATTAATAACTTAATCCTTAGATTCTATTAGATTGACGGAACTTGACAAACACATATGTTCATCATGTGTATGATAAGTTATGTCCAATCTAATATAATCTATAAGGATTGAGTTATAAACATTCTGTTAATAACTTTGGTCTAATCGCAGCTTTAAGGTCTTGGTTCCAATATTTTGTTTTGCAGTCATGGTATTATTTGCGTGCCCATTAGTATCAATATTCTCACCTTCCAAAAACCTAATTTAATAGGTGATTAAAAATAAACAAATGAACTGGAGAAATTATATACATTTTGATTGTAAAAAATTAATTTCCATCAATAGAAAGATTATCACGGAACTGGATGAATTATATGATATGGAATACAAATTCAAACGTGAACTGAGTTTGTTAACATTTAAAACAAGTGACATCAGGTACTTGTGGATGAGAATACTGCGTGAGGTCTACTGTTCACAGAATACTAGTAGTATAGACCATAGAGGAATGAATGCTCAGTATATTTCATCTGTGATTATAGATACCCATCAGTACTTTTGAATGAGCAGAAATCTTGAAGAACTGAAATATACCTATAACCATAACCATGCTCGGTAAATCAAGAATCTTATAAATTAAAGAAACAATATAAAAACTTGTAGTACCCTTTATTATTACAACCTTAAAATATTTCAACGACTAGTTCGTCCGTATCTTAGTTATGAAATGAAGGTTTCAACTTGAAAATGACATAAGTCATGTCGAAACTGATCGTTGAAATATTTTTAAGTGTTTTCAAGAATCCATAATATGCAAAGTTTCAAGTTAAAGTCCAGTAGTTCAGACGTGATGATGCGTCATTCGTGAATTTCTTTTCCCGTACTTGTATAAGCCGATTCCTTCCTCTATTATATTATAGATGATCATACATAACAGTAATGAAATCCCATGAATAAAATCTTTGTAACAAACATGTCAACAATATAGATAGTTACTGTTGCTGGTGAGATGTTGTGATATGATTCTATCCATAATGAAAACGCTGGGATTTTGTCAAAAATATCACTTTTTTCTTATTTTCATACTGTAGATGACAACTACCTCCGTAAACAAAGCCGTAGTGCATTCGTGTGACGTCAACACAGGTAGAGTTCCGACACCAATAAGAATTCGTTGATTTCAGCTGATCATATCAGCTAGTGTTCTTATTGGTGTAGGAGCCCTACCTGTGCTGACGACACACCAATGCACAACGGCTTTGTTTACGGAGGTAGTGAGATGACACCATTGCTGTCGAAACATGTTTGTTATTTTTCAATAAATAAGTGATATTTTTGACAAAATCCCAGTGTTCCTTCAACAATATGGTTAAAAATAGAACAGAAGATAAAATAAACTATAATATTTATTAGTTAATCATTGAGAAATGATCTGGAACAGACTGTAAATAATTGCATTAATGTATGGCCTCAAATTTCTTTCCCTCAAATTGAAATAGGATCAAAATTAAGTCTTTTGGTTCAAAACCTCCAACTCCATAATGGATTTGAACACGTTGACTTTCGCTTTTGTGATGAATCTGGTCGAAACTTCTTCACGTCATCGCCATCGATTTGAAAAACACATCAATTTCATCTTCTTGGGGCGTTGCTTTCATGAGATCCTGCAGGAATTTCCTAAATTGGGGTTTGTCCTCATCATTGTGAGTCAATACTGGGTCAAAGTAGATTTGTATCATGTCTCTTATTTCTTCTTTCTCGGAGGGAGATTCCAAATTCAATGCTAGACCTACGGGATGATGGTAAACACTATCCTGGAATTCCTGTCATTATATCGAGATCATGTCTTATTTCGTTTTCGCTCCCTTGCCATTAGAATCGTTCTCTTCATATTTCATTTCTACGGAAAGTGGTAAAGTTGCCTCGTCGAAAGAGTTTTTCTCTCTCAGCTTTTCCGGCATCTAGAAACTTGCACATGCCCCAGTATATGGCTCGTTTCCTCTTCTTTGGATTTCTATTGTTATTCCTCATATAGTTGTCTCGTATTGTTCTCCAGCGGCTTTTCACCTCAGATCCTGCAAATTTCAAACCTCTATTAAAGAAATAATCACATCATTTCAAATGTATGAATTCAGGGCTACTTTATTGTATTTAAAATAGAATTATAGTACCCTTTGAAATAATAAATATAATTTATTATAAATAGTTTATCTATATTTTTATTAATTCTTATTCTATTATTTATCATTTAGAAGGGTACTATAATTCTATTTTATGATCACATCTTCATATTCAAAATGAAGAATGTTTTTATTGGCACTTACACAGAATTGCATTGACAAACGTTCCTAATTCAAATTAACAAACCTTGTAACATTCGATGAGACAATGACAAATTATGTATCAGATAATATCGCTCAAATGACAACTGAATAACTATTAGAAGTATCAAACTTATTTGAATTATCCAATAACTTTGTGGCCACTGTTCTGCTCGTTGTTTCACCAGATTTGATGGAGTTTTGCAAGGAGAATCCCACAACACAAGAAAAGGAAGAAACAGCTATCACTCAATTATAGAGTAGATTTTTGTCGCAAATAATTTAGTACGATCTTTTTCTAGGAAATTTGAAAGGAAAATTAAATCTTTAAAGCTTCAACAGGGTCTAAATTACAGTCTGGGAAGTTCAATTTCATTTTATGAAATATCGTCATAATATAAAATTGTCACATAAATATATTTTTTTGGCTTCTTGTGTAGTTGAGAAGTTGATATTGTGGTAATTATTCATATCAAATAAAAATACTAAGAAATTGTCAAAAAACACAGATTTATTTATACTTAGAAAGACCGGTTTCGGTTGTTACACCATTGTCAATCTCTGATGAACTGTTTATCAATAAATCTGTGGTTTTTGGCAATTTTTCAGTGTTTTTATTTAATATATTTTTTGGACGAAAAATTGTGATGTGGATTGGAAAGTAAAAAGTGACAACCTTTCGATCTCGTAATCTAAAGATGAAAGATGATGTCAAAGATATTCAATTATTGTATAAATACATGTACAAGCGCATTGCATTAATTATATCGGTTCAATTTTCTCCAATTTCCATATTTCATTGTTGTATGGTTTCTTTCTGTAGCTTATTTCAAATTAATCTCTTTGACGATGTTCAACTGTCTATTGTTTTACATGTATGATAGGCTATACTGTGTTGAATAAATTGATATCTTATCTTATCTAAGGGCCGTTTGCACAGTCAAAGCTTAAACTCGATTTAATCAGCTGGTGGCTTAAACTCAAATTCAACCCATTATAAAAAAACTAGACTTGATACGGATTTAATCCAGTTAAATAATGGATTTAGTTTAACTGTCACTGTGCAAAAGGTTAGCCTGTGTCTGCTCTTTCAATATCATTCTAATGATAAGTAATCTTGTACTGATAGATAATATTTAATGAATTGAATTTATTGCCAAAATCACATACAAATACTTTTACAATACAATCACTATAGTATGCAATATACAATTACCTACAAATAGACATTGATTGTAACTTGCACAACAATAATATTATCAATGTAATATTCGGACTGCCAACATAAGAGTCCTTGTGTGTTGGCAGTGAGTTGAACTTATTCTGCTTCAATTCTAGTCAAGTAAGAAGAGATATACAAATTAAATTAAATAGAGCTAAAGAAAGTATTACCCAATATACAAAAGTCCAAAGGCTCAGAAATAAAATTAAAAACTTAATAGTACATACTATTTATGACAAAGTAGTATCCAATTAACCACTGTGACGTCTATCATGAAGTGAATCTTCACACAGGGAATACAAAAAGAATACAATAAAAAATCCTGTAAGATGATGTGGGAACATTTACAATACCTGGTTCAAGAACGTGAAAATAGAAAAACCATTGCTCAATGTTTTTTAGTAACAATGCTTGTTTGGATACAATATTTTACTTTACACAACGGGGGCGCGACAGTCGAGACCGACGACATTCAAGGCTTGCGACAGTAGAGGACTGTTTTACAGTCCTCTATGGTCGTAGGCCTCGACTGTCGGGAGTGTACGAAAATTGAAGAGTCCTCTACTGTCGCCTAACGCAGGCGACATTTGAGGCCTCTTTTTCAGGAGTCCTCTCCCGTCGTAGGTCTCGACTGTCGGGCTGTACAAAATTGGAGAGGCCTCAACTGTCGTCTAACGCAGGCGACATTTGAGGCCTCTTTTTCAGGAGTCCTCATCCGTCGTTTGGCCTCGAATGTCGCCGGTCTCTACCGTCGCTGTCTCGATTGTCGCAGGACTCTTCTGTCGTTTGCCTCGTTTGACTCGACCCTATACAACTAGTTTAAAGAATATGTTATGCTCAATCCAATATGCTTTTGCTTAAATTACGTGTAATTGTTTATCTATAAAATCGTTCGGATGTTATTTATAATGTAGCTACAATATGTGCAAATTGATGCCTGCATATGGTTAGCTTAATGAGTTCTGTGTTAAATCTATTGTTAGACGTGTGTTATGGGGTGTAGTATGTGCAGGGAAATTAGATTTATTCTTATTAATATGGAGTATTATATTTTTTCATAAAATTCTGTCTTATTGTAGGGACCTTAAATTCAGAAAAATTTCCCTACTAGGATAGAGTCGAGGTCTTCCAACTAGGAAATAAATAATATTTCCATATCGGAGTTATTATAAAGTTGTTCAGTCTATAACAGCTGTAAAGTAGCTGAAAGTGAGTGTCTAATTTTTGTCTTCAAATTTTTAATTTATTTCAATTAATTTAATCGAATTTCGGATTGATTATTGTTTTTCGGCTTTATATCAACATTGTGAAATTCAAAATCAATTTTATCTGTGTTATCTTCCTCGGATGGTGCGGAAACTTTGGCAGAATCAAAATTTGAACTTAACCTAATTGTTTGACTATTTTAATATGTGAAAATCCAGGACTGAAGAAGTTTTGGGCATTGCCTTTTTTTCTTTCCTAATTATAGTATGTGTATCACTTGAATAAATAAATAATAAATAAATAAATAAATAAATAAATATTAAACCTCCACTGAACCGTTGTATCTTGTTATATCCATCAACAATTTTCAAGGTTCATTCATTAAAATTATTCATAGAGTGTTGATTTTCTTTCAAATCCCGTTCAATTGGAATATTAACTTTATGTTATTACTGAGATCTTCATAGTGTCATATAGGTTTCCGGTGTATTAACTTCATGATAGGGCTACACACTCTTTCTCCTTATGTGACACTCTTCTCATCTGACACTCCTCTCTGTCACTCTCTCTCTCTTTGCTGCTCTCTTTCTCTTTCTTCTCTTTATACTAATCACTCCCTCATCTGTCACTCCTCTCTCTCTACTCTCTCACTCCCTCTCTACCCTCTCTGCTGCTCTCTTTCTCTCTCTCTCTCTTTCTCTCTCTTCTCTTTATACTATCACTCCCTCATTTGTCTCTCCTCTCTCTCTCTTCTCTTTATACTAATCAGTCCCATCTGTCACTCCTCTCTCTCTCTCTAACTCTCTCTCTCTCTCTCTCTGCTGCTCTCTTTCTCTCTCTTCTCTTTATACTAATCACTCCCTCTTTGTCTCTCCTCTCTCTCTCTCTTTGCTGCTCTCTTTCTCTCTCTTCTCTTTATACTAATCACTCCCTCATCTGTCTCACTCACTCTCTCTCTCTCTCTCTCCCCTCTCTCTGATGCTCTCTTTCTCTCTCTTTCTCTCTCTTCTCTTTATACTAATCACTCCCCCTTTGTCTCTCCTCTCTCTCTCTTTGCTGCTCTCTTTCTCTCTCTTCTCTTTATACTAATCACTCCCTCATCTGTCTGACCTCTCTCTCTCACTCTCTCTCTCCCTTTCTCTCTCTTTTCGCCGCTCTTTCTCTCTTCCTCTTTATACTAATCAATAATTCCTACCTAAAACATTCGGCCTCACTACTGTATTAAATACGTTATAGTCACTGAGGTGGCCGCAGTTATTCACTACAGTTGTGTGCCCTGTTGTTTCAGTAGGCACAACATATTGTACAATAATATTGAGCGTCTATTATTTCATGATTCAACTGTTTATAGACAAGCAATATTTTATCAATTATTATTAGATGAACATCTTGAAAGAGTTTATGTGATTAAGGATTTGGGTGTCTACATAGACTCCACTCCCACCTTCAGAGATCACATCAATTACATCCTTAATATTTCAAATGATATGCTAGGATTTATCATGAGAAATGTCAGACACTTCACAGACATTGATTTAATCAAGATGCTGTATCTGGTCTTGGTGAGAAGTGGACTTGAGTATTGTGCAGTTGTTTGGAGTCCTTATCAAGAGATATACATTAGTAGTATCGACGCATACAAATAATTCCTCAGATTCATGTATTACAAGAAGTATGGACATTCATGCCCATATTTATTCTATGAGGTATCTGAGAGTCAGTTTTCAAAAATTATGTCGTTGAAGAACAGGCGGGATTTCGTATCATTAATTGTTCTATTTAAATATTGAATAATCATTTAGACATTCCGAATATTATCGAACTCTTTAGTATCTTTGTTCCGTTAAATAGACCTAGATTAAATATGTTTTTTGCTTTGGATAGAATATAGGCTACACTGTACATCATGCAAATTGCTTCTTACAAAACTGTTAGATTGTACAATTCTTTGAATACGATTCTAGATATATTTGCTGATAATTTGCGCAATTTTAGTGAACAATGTTATCAGCTCTTGAATTATAATGCTAAATCAATTTTGCAGACCATAAAAATTTAATTTCAAATTCTTCTTTTTAAATAGGCTTGCTACCTATTCTATTTTTTTTATTATTTCTTCAGTCTTTTTCTATTTTCTATTGTGTCTGGTGTTATTTCTATTTATAATGTTTCTTCCAAACTACTTTTATCGCTATTTTTTGTTATTTCTTTCTTACTAATTTAGTTTCAGTTTGTGTAAACAATTGATTTTCAATGAGGCTTGTTTTGGCATAAAGCTGTAAGCCTCTATATGTTTGTTGTAATTTTTCTATTGATGTAAATAATAAATATTATTGAGCAATACTAAATTGTTTGTCGAGGGAAGTTCTGAAAGTTGCGCAATATTGTACAAACGGTAATTGTACAAGCTTAATAATTGCATTACTATAATGCCCGGTTGACACGTCAACGATATTTGCGCAAACCTGGCTTGCGCAAACCAGGTTGCGCTAAGTTTGCGTCCTGAAGACGGGAGATCGTTGCAAAATTTCTCAGATTTGAAGGTTTTTGCTTTTTTCGATCAATCTCAGTCAGGTTTGCAGCGATTTTTCTAGGAAACGATTATGATCATCCTATCCATCAAAACTAAATCGCTTCAAAATGAAGATAGAGAATTCGCGATTACAGATTCGGATTTAGCACCCTCGAATAAAATATGTGCGAGGTCAATTCTCAAAATACTCAAAAACAAGGAAATTTGTTAATAGATAATAATTTATCTAATTGACTCTATAGTAAGAAATTATATATATCTATAGTTATTCACTCCTCACTTGATAAGCAGTATTCTTGAATTATTATATTATTATTATTTTTGAGGAGGAGGAGAGGAGGAGGAGGAGGAGGAGGAGGAGGATTAGGATGAGGAGGAAGGTAGGAGAAGAGAGGAGGGGAGGAGGAGGAGGTGGAGGAGAAGGAGGAGAGGAGGAGGAGGAGGAGGAGGAAGAGCAGGAGGAAGAGTATGAGAAGGTGGAGGAGGAGGAGGAGGAGGAGGAGGAGGAGAGAGGAGGTGAAGGAGGAGGAGGAGGTGTGGAGAAGGAGGAGGAGGAAGAGGAGGAGGAGTTTGTTTACAATACAAACTATTGAATCGAGTTATTAGAATTTATTGATTCATATTGATCTCGATCCTGATACTATGCAGATTTGACAGTATTGTAATTCCTGCAAATTCTTTAATTTGATTATTTTTCAATAATGTGGTGTGTAAATCTTCAGTCATCCTCAAGTAATTCCTCCAGTTCATGTCGCAATTCTTTCATAACTGTATATGGATAGCCCTTCTTGTTCAACCTATTCCGACTCCACTCACATCTAGGTTTTCCCCCTTTTTTAAAGGAAATACATAGATGAACCACAAGAGTAGCTCGTCCATTGCGGTGGTGAGGAACACAAACTGCACTGCACAACACAATCGATCCGAACTGATAGAATCTCACTTCTTCTGTGGTGTGACTCTCTTGAGGTTTGTGTTAAAGTTAGCAGAGCTCCAACTGGCTTTGCGCCACGTTTTGAGCAAATATCGTTGTCGTGTAGACTCGGCATTAGGTTCGGAACGTTGGCAATATTGCGCAAAATCCTTTCAGTCTCGCAGTTGGTATCAGGCGCTCGTCTGAACAGGTCAGACTGAGCAAGTCATCTCGAAGTCAACGTTTCAGAATAGACAAGAATACTAGCAAAGAATAAATAATCTTACGACTTCTCTGATTCACAGTATATACTACTTTCTTATATTGTAGTATAAGTTTTCTCTTTAACTAGGCGTTCAGACTTGTATCTGTGGTTTATAGTGTATTATATTTTATGTGTTTTTTATCTCAAAGCAAGCTGTGTGAAACGAAGTCGAAAAGCAATTCATTCTTGAATTTATCGACATGTATCGGGGTCTTCCAGCTCTGTGGAACGTGAAGTGCAAAGATTACAGTAATCGTGACAAAAAGGCGGAGCAATACGAAGTGCTGATAGAAAAGTACCGGAAAGGCACCGAATGCAGACAGAAAAGAAGTGGTTAAAAAAATAAATTCATTGCGAACTAATTTCCGGAAACAAGTGAACGAGTTCGCGATGCAGAGAAAAGGTGGGTGGAAACAAAAGAGACGAATCTTTAATGTGGTATTTTGAAGAAATGAGTTTCTGTTAGGTCTACCTCAGAAAACACCTAACATTCCAAAAAGCACGGTGGATATATCATGGGATGTCAACGAAATATCTGAAGATGGTGAAGATGATTATGAAAACAGAGTCACACGATACCAGTGAGTATATTTTTACAAACTTTTATTTTTACTTTTTATGTAATTCACTCGTACAAATTGTAAATAGTAAATAGCTGTAAATAGTTGTAAATAGCTGTAATAATAGTTGTAAATAGCAACTAATTATTATCATAGTTATTAGTCTAGTGTTTTCAATCATCATTGATGCCTCTCGTAATTCTTCAATCTAATTATTGGTGTAGCTAATTGTGGAGTCGAGCCAATATATTGGAGAATTGGAGCCGAAAAATTCCCACACACAAAAAGGTGTAAGAATTGGAATTTCACAATTGGTTGCATTTTTGGTGGTAGTGATTCACAACATCTCTCCACGATCCATCCATTCGTGATATCACCAGCCTGCAAATCTCAAACCAGGAGACTCCCATCAGTTTTAATGATAATATTCATACTCGCTCGTCTGGGCTAAACGGGAATAATCAATCATAACTCATGGAACTATATTCCCCGTGCTAGTCACTTTCAAAGACTCTGATGTTTGTAATCTAGCTATTCCCATATCAAACATAATTAACTCCAGTAGTTTGCGTTATTATCATAGTTTACATTAATTTTGCCACTGCACCATCACAATGATGAAAAAATCCCCGCAGACACACATCGATTTTTGTTTGTACGAACGATATTTTCGTAGCCGTCCTTAAATTCTATTTGATTAAACAGATGATTTCAAACAGATGATGTTTTCAAGTTCCGTTTAATCTGATAGAATTCATAAGACGGCAAAATTATCGTACGAACGAAAATCGATGTGTGTGTGTGCAGGGCTTAAATTTTTGTAGCTGTAGTAGAATGATCCAGAAATTATTGTGTGGCTTCTTCATTGTCCAATGCTTGCTATAAAGCGCACCCATCCCTCTTCCTATCATTTTATTGATGTTCTTATCGTGAGAATATATAAATAATAGAGAATGATTGAGGGATTTCACTAATCCTAGAAGTCTTGTCAAATTTGTTTCCATTCATCTTTTGAGGGTGATGGTGCCTGCAACAAAGAAAAATAACTTGTCAGAGCAACCAAAAATTGACAGTTTTCCGGGACAGACAGAGACTGCTGCAACACTGGTAGGGAAATGCGTAAAATAGTGTAAATATACATCAAATTGAAGATAATTCGATGCTCTATCAGCTCATAATCAGCACGGATTTTTATCATCAATCGTTCAATAATTATAAGGCCGAAAATATGAAAAAATTGGAGGCAGAAGTGTTTTTTTTTTTCAAAAAATGTCTCACCTTCAGAGCGGATATCTCAGAAACTAGAGAGATAGGTAACAATGTA
>NW_024091662.1:0-19867 GCF_014356525.2 Nilaparvata lugens
CCGTAAATTTTAATCTTGATTAATTCCACGAGAGCCAACCAGAGAAGCCGTCTTATCAGGAAGGCCTTCTCTGATTGGTTCTTGAGTAAATTAATCACGGTTGAAATTTAAACGGCTTTTGTGCAACCGGGCCTTAGTGAGTTTGTGAGTTCTTTTGTGCATTCATATTTTTCAAATTATTCAACCTTTATAATACAATAAAACTTGAGTTAGTTATTCTTAGTTTCTCCTTCAAATTAACTCTGCATTCAACTGTGAATTATATTAGAAGAACATTGGAAAATTTAATAGGAACTGAATCAATTGAAATATAACTGTATTCATATCAAAAATTTCCATAGTTTTACAGACTTCCCAGAATTTTAGATTTTTCATACTGAACAAATAAACTGGCTTACTTTGCATTGAGATTTTGTAATTGATGTCATGTATGTGAAAACCTATCTTGAATTTGCTACAAAAGAAAAACAATTCCGTTATAAATTCCTTCTATATTCTTTTGAAAATTGTAAATAAAATAAATTAGGTACCGTACAAAGTACTTTAATCTAATTTTGAATAAAATTCCAATTTTAGCAGACTTGACCACCCATGCTTTTTCAATGTATTGTATTAATTGAAAGCAATAGATTACTACTTATTTTGAGCTTCAGATATATTTTTAAAAAATGGATTAAAAAATGAATAGGAAAATAGATGAATCATAAATGGAAAATAGATTGACTGAATTTAAATATTCAATAACTTTCAATCATAAATGACATCAATTACTATAAATAACAATCAACTTGAAACAAAACATCACATCACTGCTAAAAACTCTTTATCAACATTTTCATGTCAAGATCATAAATTTTTGAGCTGGATAAACAATTTACGCATTAAAATTTAACGATTGCTTCATGCTATGAATGTGATGAATTTCACCTTCTACTACCATAATTATTTTATGGTGCATTTATGGTTTCATGGATGTTGCGTCATTTATGGGAGCGTCGATATGCTTACTTCAGTCAGGTCCACGTTATAATGGCAGTGGAGAAAGATAGGAGAACCCTTTCAGTAGAGGATAGATGATGCCGGTATATCTGATGTAATCATAGCCACATCTAATAAAAGGCCCCGGCCTATGATATTGCAACGTCGCAGCGTAGGCCTAGAATCTAATACGTGATTGGCGAAAAAGATCAGCTGGTATTTTTTTAAATATTTTTCACCAATCATGTATTAGATTCTAGGCCTACACTGCGACGTTGCAATATCGTAGGCCGGGACCTCAAATTTGAGGTGGCTATGATGGAATCTCAACTGTTTATTCTTTCTTGTTTGAAATGTCGAATTTCATACGTCAAGAAAATAGATTTTCAATGATAGATTTTTATAAATGAGAATGAATACTTTGTTAATATATAAGTTTGAGACCTTTGTTCTGTCTTTTTGTTGTTTTACTTCTTACAGGAATGTACTGTAATTGAAATGCTCAGCATATTTATTAACTGTTATGTATATTGTTGGAAATATGTTGTGTAATAACTTTTGTGACAATTATAGTCAATGTTATTTTGTAATAGCCAATGACATTTAGTGATAATAAATAAATAATCAACGGTTTTTCTTCATTGTTAAAACACGATCTGGAAACGTTGCGGAGGTGCAAAGGGATGGAGCTATGTGCTTTGTGGAATGACAGACAAGGATAGCGACACCAATATCAATCAAAAACTGCCATCAAAACGTAAACCTCACTTTAGAAAACGTTACTATAGAAAAATGTGATGGGGTGAGGTGAGGTGAACGGTGGAGCTCCAATGTGTGCTGTCGGCAGTGGTGCGCCGGGCTGGCGGCTGCAGACAGCACGAACACGAGCAGCCTACCTAGAGCTATTGGGCGATGCGGTTTTTGTTGGCAATGTCCTCCTGCATTACGGTTGCCGTATGGTACAGTTTGAGCAGGTCCAGAGCCTCTTGCGCCTGACGTTTGTCGCATAGGAATCGGCCGCTCGCTTCTTTCAGCTGATCCAGAAAACTCCTACAAAAATCAAAGCAAATTGAGAATATAAAAAAATTACCATTAAAAATATTCACGAATAGAGTTAAACGATTTCTGTTGACGAATCCAATTTATGAAATAGAAGAGTTCTATGACGTAGTTGACAATATGCTTGATTAGCAACTAGGTACTCTCATGGGTGAACTAGTCATATGATTATGTGTTATGAGTGTGTTTTACTTATATTGTTATGAAAATAAGTATATTTTTATGTTTATAATTTATTGTAATGACTTCCTGCTTGTAATAATTATGATTCAATCTATCATTGACATTTGTAATGCAATTGATGTTCTCGATTAGCTGCTGCAATAAAGTATTTTGACTTTGACAAATTATCAGAATAAAGTTCCACCAATCTCTCAATTTACGATTGCTGATCAAAGATCGTGCCTTACTTGACTTAAGATCAATTAACCGAGTTGCGATCATTGCGATAGTTCATTTTACAGCGGGTAAATTTAATAAACATACTTTCTATTTAGTATGTTTCTATTTGACTTCGTAAAATAAGTTGAGACTTGGCTCTCCATCCGAAGAAATTACAAGGTTTCCAAATCGTGCAAAATTGCAACTTTCTATCATTTCCAATTTCACGTCAGAATTGGATGTAGAATATCATCCCCGATATGCCAGTAGTGCTGAAAAAGTTACAGGATTAAAAGTAAATTCAATTTTTTTTATGAAATCGCGAAAATTTGTTTTTCTTTTGAATACCTCTTTTCTCAGAATCATGGGGCATCGTAATGCGTGAGAATGTTATATCAAATTAACGGGGAGAATATTTCCTTTCTATTGCTATCTGGATCATTTTTATCCGACCGATAGTTATTTTTCAATTAATGATTATGTTCGTCAATGTCCAGACATTTCGATCAGAAAACATAAAATTTTCTACATGCTAGGAACGTTTTTGTTTCAAAAGATAAGTCGGTGGTGAAAGCGATAAAGTTTCTCAGAAATAATTTAAATTATTTTTTAATGGTCAAAATTAGTCGCAAGAACTTATTTTGGCCTCTCAGGAGTTTCAAAGTCAAGGATTTGAATATCACCATTTGCTATCAATAGCTGGAACCAACAAAAACAAAATACAGAACGCTTGAAAAATTCAGTGCATGCAAGCCTTAAGATTATCCTATACTATTAAACGAGCAATTCCTGTTTAGACGTTTATATATGTTTATATGTCTGTATGTGACCGAATCTCGAAAACGGCTCTAACGATTCTCACGAAATTTGGAGCAAAGTAGGTTTATGATATGAAAATTCGATTGCACTAGGTCTCAAACCTGGGATAACTCGCTGAAGGACATTAAAGGATAAATACGTCCTTGGGAAAAAAGCTGGAAATTTTGTCGTCTGTCGATACCGTAATGGAAGTTTGTGACCGAGTGCATGCGTGGGATCTCACGAGAAGAAAAATTCAGCAAAACTTATTTCCGTTTATTTCTCTTTTTTTAGAGAAACATGTTTACTTCGGAAAGTAACTATATGCTGTTAGTGTAGAATAGTACATAGTATATTAACAAATATTATAGCAAACATAATATATGATTCTAAATCGAATTCATAGTAGGCTATATCTATTTGTAATTGATGATGTGTGAATAAATTGTTATTTTGGTGAGTGATAGTAGCTTAATCTAGATTTTGATTTGGACTGTAGTATCAATTTGAAAAGGGACAGTTTTGGGCATAAGCCTGTTGTGCCTCCTCATATAACTGTAAAAATAATTATTGTACGACTGAAAAAATGAATAAATGAATATAAACTATAAATTCAATCTTTCGCTACAAATTTTCACGCTTTCACCACCCACTTACCATTTAAAACAAAAACGTTCCTAGCATGTCGAAAATTTCATGTTTTCTGCTCGACATTGACAGACATAATCATTAATTGGGTGGTTACTTTATTTGTGTACTCACCTATCGGGTATGATATCTGTGAGACTGTCAGGGTCCATGTCTGATAGCAGCTCCAACTCCTGACCGCCCAGCATGCTAACATGAGCCACGTCACCATGGATACGACTCAACAGTGGTCGCACCGCTCCGTCTCTCCCTCCTCCGCACCGGTCCCCGTCCACCGTGTCGCCAGGTATTCTGCGCATTCACTACTACAGTCACACACACACAATACACACACACACACACACACATCCGGTCGGTTCAGTAATTCTATAGTGAGGTCCACGTTATAATGACAGTGGATAAAGATAGGAGAGAAGCATTGCCGAGTCTCTGTCTTGTATAGCTCTGTCTTGTGAGCCTTCTATAGCTGATACAGGTTTATTGATGTAATAATATCATAGAGAAACAATAGCGTAAATAGATATCCCATGGTTTGGGGCGTTTATGTTGCAACTTTTACTGTTATCTCAAGCCGATAACTGTCGATTATTGTCAATTTTTACTGTTTTGTTGGGGTGATAGTGTATGAACGACACAATATGAGAGACTACCAGCGTCACACAGCTGCATGGGAAAGAACTACGTGAACTATCGGCTTGGTATAACAGTAAAAGTTGCAACATAAACGCCCCATACCATGGGGTATCTACTTGTGCTATCGTTTCTCTATGGTAATATTGACTGTTCATTCTCGTTTAAAATAATCAACCATATTTTATTAAGCAAGAAATGATATTTTCCAATTATTTCATAATGAATTTTCATAATTAAGATGAAATATTTTGTTAATTAATTATTAATCCTACATTGTTAAAAGACGATCTGGCAGCAGAGCAAAGCGAGAAAGAGATAGCGTTATCCGCTTTGTTGAATTATAGACAAGGATAGCAATTCCATTGCTAATCAAACACTGCCATTATAACGTGGAGTCACTATAAGTAAATTTTATGGCCGGTTTCCGAGCTCGGGATTTAGCTGAGTTCTCGACTTCAAACAGCTGGAGTCAGAAAATTGGCTTACCGGAACGGGGCGTAGTCGCAGTCCACGTTCAAATTGAATTTGTAAAAACTAGAAACTTTAACACAAAATAAAATACAGAGAAAACAGTGTAGAGTTTCAGCTATTTTGAATTATTTAGGAATGTTTCATTTTGTCAAGGAAAAACGTTTCCAATTATAGAAATGAGAAAATAAAGATTACTATAAAAACTGTGACTACGCCCCGTTTCGGAAAGCCAATTTTCTGACTCCAGCTGTTCAAAGTCTTTAGCTTAGCTGAATCCTGAGCTCTGAAACCGGTCCTTAGACTCAACTCACACTTGCACGACTCAAGTCGAGAAGAGACTGCAACTCGAGTCCCTTTGCGACGCAGCATGTGCATGCAAATGGTGACACTCAATCAGACAAGTCGATTCTAGACTCTGCAACCTGCTAATGAGACGGTGAGACTGAGTCGAGCGGCAACTCGACATGTTGGTCGAGAAGCGACTTGAGTTGCGTGGTACCGTGTATTTTTAATCAAGTGAGGTTAGAATTTGAACTTTGAAGGCTCATCTTCATGATTGAAGCGCACAGTAGAAACATTTTCTTTCTTATTGCTTTTTTTTTGTTCCATTATTTTAAATAAGACAATAAAAAGAATTAGATAAGAAAATATATTCATTATAATTATTATAAAATTTGTTACAGAATTTATTTAACAATTCACTAGTTACAAAGGCTAAAAAAAATTATTAAATTTTTTTTCTTAAACTATGTTTTTTGTTCGGAATTATCAGGTATATTCATTTTCTTCTTTTTAGTTCGCAATTAACACTTTTTCCTTGAAGTTGTTTTTGATAAAGTGAGATTAGAAACGGAGTAGCATGGAACTGAAACCGTGTGAGTTGAGCCTAAGACTCGGTTGAGTAAAGTTGGCTAGCTAGCACTAACTATTGTCCATTCGACTTGGAGGAATATGCGGAGCAGAGAAATGGAGGGAAATCAGCCAATTACAGTGATGCATAGAGTCATATAGGAAGAAGCGCAGTTGCCAATTTGTCGATTAGACTCAGTCGACTCGGTGACTGCTTTCAGAGAGGAAACTACGTATGCGATGCGTATCATGAGTAGTTGAACACTTACTACCAAGGTCTATAAATACAGGTCATGACACAATCCCGTGATTCATTGCAAAATCGCCATTTTATGGGGTTCTAGTTCACCAATTTTCAAATTTATCAGCTGTTATCATTATAGTTGAACAACATGATGTGTTATTTTGTTATATTGTTCAAGGAATATTGCTTGGCTTTGAATTGTAAAATAAATTCTTCCCACAGAATAATAATATTTAGATTCCAACTAGGAACTGAATCAGACTGAATTTTTGATTTTTAGATTGGGAACTTCAAACTCTTTTTGAGGTTTGCCTTTTGTCCCAATGCCTTATGAATCTTATAACAAGTTACAAGAATAAGAACAATTTTTAATTATTAAAAAAATAATTTCTGAGCCATTTATTATTGGAATTTTATTGTTAAAAAATCGAAAACATGAATTTACATATTATCTGAACCAAAATATTGTTTTAAAAAAGCATAATGCATGATTTTGAGCAGATTGGAATATTTCAAATGTACCGCCAAGAAGACCCCACATAATGGCCGCTCCATAAGGAACACGAGTGTCATGACCTGTATTTGTAGACCTTGCTTACTATAAACTACAGAACGCTCTAGCACGGTACTATGGCCCTACTTTTCTCTGCTCCGCTTATCCTTCCAAGTCGCAAGTTATTTTGTATGGACTAAGAGAGCTCAAAAGATTTTGTCTATTTTTCATGCGTTTTGTATGTAATTAAGGATTATTATTTTAAGGTTGCGTTTGTCTATTATAGACTTATTTTACATCTTTCTCTTCGAAATTGGATTTTCTACAACTTCTGTAAAAAATATTTGTGTTTATTGTACATTTAACATAATAAATCTGCTTCAAACCTTGAAGGAACTTGTTTTTTGGGACAACGTTTCGCGTATTTCGTCACATATCTTAAAAATTACTGTAGCTACAGGTCTGAGAACGGTTTTATTCATTTTTTTCAGTTCATTTTACATAGAGTACGCTAACAAATACCCGTAGGACTTCATTTCAGCAGGGGAACTGAAATCCAGACGAAATCGTTCACCCTGTAAAACTTGATAACCAAGCATTTTCAGACCTATGTTAATTGGAATTCTTTTTCTTCTTTTGATGTGAGGAATCACGCCCTGACTTATGGGCACTTTTTTCAGAGCACCCTGTATGAGTGAGGTCCATGTTATGACAGTGGAGAAAGATGGGAGAACACCGTTGTCGACTCTCTGCCTCTGCCTTCTATAGAATACAGTTAATACCGGTGTATCTGTGAAAGATTAACTTTTAATTCTTGTTTAAATGATCAATTGAATTTTATTCGTCAGGAAATTATATTTTTTAATGATTAAATAATAGATTTTTATAACTGACATTGAATAACTTAATCTCCACATTGTTGAAAAAAGATCTGGTATCGTTGCAGAGGTAGAAAAGGATAGCGCTGCTTTATCTGCTTTGTCGAATGATAGTCAAGGAAAGCAGCCCCAATGTTGATCAAATACTGCCATTATAATGTAATAGTACTCACTAAATAGTATGGTATATCATGTTATGCTAAATTTTCTCTATGATAAATGGGCCAAAAATTCACTTCTATGGCAATCTGTCTAAGCATTACAGAGAAAAACCTAGAGATGATGTTTTTACCTCAAATGACGCCCTTGTTGCACCCATTTCTCGCTATCGGCCAACACCATTAGACAAGTGTTGCACTCCAAAGTGTTGAAATACTCCTCTTCGTCTACCTCTGTGCCGTCTAGCTCCAGAACAACTTTCACTGGACCAGTCATGTTCAGCTTTTCGCAAGCTGTAATTCACACAAAACCGTGTAAAAATCGGAAAAATATTTAAAAATACAGTTCAAAATAGCAAACATATTTGATTGACCTCTCATCATAGCTAGCATTAAGCTTAGCCTTAGCCATGGACAGGAGATAGTACAAGAAGATATATTATCCCGTGGTATAGGACGTTTATGTTCCAATAACTTAAGCTGATATTCCTAGCAATTATTTTGATAGTCCTAGCATGAAAATCTCTAGAATTAATGTTCAGTAACATTTTCACCTCAAATTGAAAATAGGCTCGAAATTCGAGAAAATGTGATAATTCAATTTTGCAAACTGTTGATTCTATTAAATCATTCACTATAAGTAACGTCGTCACATGAGCATTCGTCACACGAATGCACTATGGCTTTGTTTACGGAGGTAGTGCACCAGCTGGCTCAGATTTTTGAATAGTAGACTTGAGATGCGCGTGAACACTAGCGTCACGTTATCAATTTTCATAACGGCAAGTGAAGTTGTGCGAGTGCGCCACACCACATTTTTTTTATAAAATTCAATTTAGTTACTATTACTTTTTGTGTAGTTTAGAAGTTGATATTGTGGTAATTATTCATCTTCTCTATATCTATAAAAGGCTAAGCCCCCACAGACTGAAATCACACCACAGCCCAAACTACTAAGCCTACAAACTTGAAATTTTGCACAATTGTTTATGGTAGCCTCAAAACATCCACTAAGAAAGGATTTTCAGAAATTTGCCCCCCTGAGGGAGCTGGGGCCCCCCCAAAATTTTGTACTTTTTAACCGCCCATTGCACAGCAAAGTCATGAGGAACTTTTTTGTTTAGCTACGAAAAATAATTAGATCTATGCAGAAAAATTCCGACCAGGAGCAGAGAGTGGTCCAGGAGAGGGCATTTTTTGAAAATGTTCATGTAAAATCACACAATCAGACTTTAAAACTCTGCACAAATATTCTTCAAACATGCTAGACGCGCACTAAGAACGGATTTTGAGATATTTTGCCTCAAAGGGTTTCAAAGGATGAAAAAGGATCCTATTTAGTAAGGTTATGAACATGGTAAGGTGAATGCCATATGGAACTGAGATTAAAATATTTTTATCAATCAGCTGATCGAATTTAATTTTCTGTGGATCGAAAGCGCGAGCTTGCCACATGTTTGTACGCTTGGCCAGTTCGGTCGGTTTGCGCCTTCTATCAGCTGTTCTATCAGTCTCATACATTCCGATTAGAACAGAGCACAGAGATTTTCTTTGGTCAGGAGTTTGTTGATAATTCTTTTTTTCAAATTCAAATTTTATTGCAAACAAAAATCACATTGGAAAATTTCTTAATAGACAACAAGATTACAAAAACGAGATGTAAAACATAAACTTACATTTATTCGTAGCACGGCCAGAAAAAGACAAACTTGAGTACTAGTCGTGAGTTTATTCAATATAACTTATATTTTTGTGTTAATATTTTGTGAACAAAAAGTACGAGTTGATGAGAGATGTGAGTAATTTCTTATATTTGATCTAAATGGTTATTCATATTGTAGTAGTTGGCGCCACTACAAACAAAGTTTTTTATTTTGTAGCTAATAAATTTCATACGTATTAATTGTCCATAATGCATCCAGTGTCCATAATGGAAGTGATTGAACTACTCAAAATTAATGGCTTACTGGTCCTTCAAAGAATTTATAGTATTCCTGGTGATTGAGCCTGTCTTTTTTCAGCGTTGACTATTGATAATGAAGCTTTATTTACAACTAGTTTACCTGACGAACTTCGTACCGCCAAAAAGTCAATGTATCTCATGTCAAACTTTACTTTATTTGGTGAATCATGAAATTTATCTGACAATCAATATTTTCATTTACATCTGAATACGAACTTCCTATGTGCTTAGTCATGCAGCATTCATTATTCCCAAAACATATTCTTCTCAATCAATTGGTGATAATATCTGACAGTAAAGCGTTGAATTTAAAAAAAAAAAAAATAGCTAGGACAAATCAGTGTTTCAAAGATGAATTCAATGTTTTCATAGTTGTTGATTGTCAATAGATGGTCCATGATATATGCGGTGTACGATGAATCACCAGGAATTACATACTCTTTCCATTTTCCATTTTAGGATGAATACGGTATGAGCTAAGCTAAATAAAAAAATTGTAAATTATTCTTCCATTAATGAATGCAATATGAACAACTCTCTTCCATGATGTGAATAATTTTTTCCAACATTTTCCGGTTACTCAATGATAGGGGTGTGATAATTATTTGTATAGGTCTTCTAAGGAACCATTATCTACAGTTGGTACCAATCAACTACAGTTCAACTCCAAACTACCGTTGTAATACCAGTAGCCTACACATTTTATCAAAGGGTGACGTGTTTATTACAGCAGGTAACTTTAGATGCTAAATCATATTATCTCAATATGATCTTGAATCATGATCATCTTTCCGTTCTTCGGTAGCCGCTCTGTCGACAGTTTCGAAAACATAGGTCTGTAAAATGGATTAATAAATAATCATTATTAGCCACCCTATTAAAATTTCTGGTCAGAAACCATCCCCAATATTCACACATCATTTTTCCAAAGTTTCATACCGTTATGTCAAGCATTTTTCAAGTCATAGGGAACAAACACACAAACAGCCATTCATTATATATATATATATAGCCTCTCTAAATGGAGGTAGAATGATAAGGTTGACAACTTTCAGTTATGTTGTTTTAACATTTTTTTTTCAAATCACTTTCAAAAAGTTCATGTAGTACCTACTATTGAGTTTGAGACACTTCTTTCGCTATCATAGTTTCACAAATATTCTGTTCCACACTCCTATCTCTTGCAGTCGTTAACAATATCTATAATAAAATAAAGAGTTGGCTTATACACGTACGGGATAGGAAAATTATGTTTGACGCATCATCACGTCTGAACTACTGGACTAATTAACTTGAAATTTTGCATATAGGCTAGATTCTTAATTAACCAAGGATGGTTAATAGGCCTATTTTCAATTCTTCAAAACTTCATTACATCAAAATCAAGTATGAAAATAGATCCTTGCGAAGCACGGGTTCCTGCTAGTATTAAATATAAAGACTAAGAAATTGTCAATAACCACAGATTTTATTAAAATTTAGAAAGACCGGTTTCGGTTGTTACACCATTGTCAATCTCTGATAAACTACAACTAAATACAAGAGCAGCAGAATTTATACTAGTAGGCGAGTATTTCTATTTGTCAAGGGCATGAAAGCCTGCCATTGGCCCAGCTAGATTTAGACAGTCTCCTCCCACTTAACAGTATAACAGAAACGTCACAAAATGGCGGTTTAAGCAACAGAAAATTTTTGATAAGAAAATTTAGTTTCAGTACAAAATAAAAACCAAGAAAACAATAGTTAAAAGATAATAAAACCAATGGGTAAATACAAAACTAACGACTAGTTTAGTTTTATCATAACATTGTTAGCATCCATTAGTCATAAGCTATTTGTTTTATTATCTTCTACTTGTTTTCTTGGTTTTTATTTTGTACTGAAACTAAATTTTGTTATCATGGCGGGTCTGTTGGCTTAAACCGCCATTTTGTGACGTTTCTGTTATACCGTTAAGTGGGAGGAGACTGTCTAAGTCTAGCTGGGCCAATGGCAGGCGTTCATGCCCTTGACCAATAGAAATACTCGCCCACTAGTATAAATTCTGCTGATCTTGTATTTAGTTGTAGTTTATCAGATATCGACAATGGTGTAACAAGCAAAACCGGTCTTTCTAAATTTTATTAAAATCTGTGGTTTTTAACAATTTCTTAGTCTTTTTATTTAATATTTTTTTGTGAAGCTAAGTGACGCTGGTAGTCTCTTATAATGTGCCGTTCTTACATTCTCACCCTGCCAAAACAGTAATAAAACCAAGTATGAAAATAGACAGTAGTCGATAGTAATTGGTTTGGAAATTTGGAACATAAATTACTCCTATACAATGAGATATTTTGTTTTACTATCTTTTCTTTATGGCTTAGCTTATGGCCACGTACCAAAGAGTTAAGGTCTTAGTAATTGAAGAAATATATAAAATCATATATATAAGATGATTTAGTATATTGAAAAAACTATCTTTGGTGATGTTATAAAATTTGGTAAGGTATTCACAAGCAAAACATAGAATTTACCGTACCACATTCTGAATTGGAGTACGTAACTGAAAAACAACCTTTGAATATGTAATAAACCTTGAAATTCATAATATTAATTTGAGATAAACAAAGATAAGGAGTTAGGACTAGTTAGTTTTACTCATTTAATGAAACATAATTAGTTGATGTGGTGGTACCTACCTATGATAGGTATCTAAAATTTGACATGTCTTTGGATTTTTTGCCTTTTTTTACCTTCATTATGGACATCAAATCAATAAAGTTCCTTTAGCAATAATGATGCAATACCAGAGATTTTGTATAGCGGATAAAGAATATTAAAATTTTATACTTTTATACATGATCTATTCAACTTTTATAATTTATAAGTTTTAATATTGAAACAAATTTTCTATTACCTTTGTCGACAAAATCCTGTAGAGAAGAAGCAACCACGCCAAATTTTCGCTCCCGGCTCCAATCTACCACTTTAAAAGGAATGCTTTCCGAACATCCATCACCTTTATCCATTTTGTTACCTGTCAAGTTTTTGAAATCCCTTAATAACTATTCAACAGAGGAACAGTGCACACAGTACGAAAGCGGGTCAAATCGAGTGAGACAGTACGAGTCGAATGACACAATTTTAGTTCTGGAACTAGAACATCGCGGGATTGCACTGTTATTCAAGTATTACGGGAAAGGATGCAAAGTGTGACCTAGTTTACAGAATCTAGCACTACTGTCTCCTTCTGAAGAGATCAATACTTAACCTAATTCTAGTTTCATGACAAGATGGCAGGCTGACTGACCTAAATACGAGACGATAGTATGAATAAGTTATCAGTAGAAGTTAAAGAATTATTCATGAGCAGTGACTTGGATATCATGAGAAATCGCTTAAGAAGTAAGTTACATGGAATAACAAAGTAATGAATGTTTCGCAATTGCTTTCATTGAGGAAAAAAATCTATTAAGATTACTATAAATTACGCATAATACATGACAAATTATTAAAAATATGTATTAGAAAATTCTTGTGGTAGGAATATATAGAGAAAACATTTCAATATGCCTTTTATGCTCTACAAATGTCCAAAACACATCAAGTAGGCCAGAGCTATTTTTAGTTTCTGTTTACGATGACAAATGTAAAGAAATCAGCTTAAAATGCAAGTAAAAGTAATATAAACCTACCTTATATAATTTTCTTAGATTGATAATGTATAAAAGTATAGAATATTGGTGGAAAATTGTATAAAAGTACAGAATAAAGCCTACTGAGCAGTCAGTATTGGTAAATAAATCAATAACCTCACTTCATCGCATGCGCCATGATCTAGATTTTAGCGACCATCATCAGCAGCAGCTGATTCAAAACGATGTTGATGAAACATTGATTGTGTTCATGGGAGGTTGTGGTACATGTACGATTTCGACCAAGGATACGAAAATGCGTTCGGTGGAGCTTTTGACAGTTCAGGTACCGGTCGCCATCTTGGAACAGAGTGGAGTGGTGCATGCTCACTTGCACCACGTACATGCTCACTTGCACCGCTCGAAAGGAACTACCCATTGTAAATGAACAAACCCAAAGTTCAACTCTAAGCTTTGACCTAGTACCTCGAAATTCTGCTGTAATTACTATTCTTCAGGGCAGCTCTAATACTTTCATCATTCAATGTTCATTATCAATTTTTTACCCAAGTGGCATGCCTTCTTATTTTAAATTCACTAAACCTGCACATATAATATTGATAACCTTGTTTCGACTCATAGTTCTTATAAAATATAGATTAAATATTGAAATGAATGAAAAGTATTGCTTCCTATTGAAAACTTGTAATGCTTTTAATTTATGTTACAGGAACGAAAATATTGATTCATTATTTAGGGTGTGTGCACAAAAGTAAATCGAGGTTGAGTAGTAAAGGAAAGTGCTAAAAAGTCGTAATTCTGCCTCCTGAAGTGTATCTTCATTTTATTTCATTTCACCAAGAACGCCTGATGTTTCAAGTTGCAGCGTTCTTGAGAGGATATGGATATAAACCTTCTAAAACCGCTCAGACCGCTGACCTCTCTCTGTGTGCACACACCCTAAACATGCAAAAAGTCCCTCAATATAATAACGATTTTCCACTCTTCCATTTTGTTTACTATTTAATTCGTGGATAAAAGTTGACTATAAAAAAAATATTAAAACTTCAAGGGACATTTATCAGACATTACAAAACTCTAGTGAGTGTAGTTAGTTCAGCTTTCGCAAGTAAATTTTTAAAATTAATAGTCAATTAATCCTCTTTCTTGTTTTCAAATATTTTTTCCTTACTCTATTATTATTCCTCGTATTTATTTTTGTTTCATATTCTATTTTCATTTGTATTCGTTTCTATTTTTTATTATGTTTTAATTTCATATTTTGTTCTCATCTATTTATTTCTGATGTCCAGGTGGAGACAATATAGTGGGTTTGGGTCCGCCCAGTCTGTCTGTCCAATGCCACTCCTGGAAGCAGGTGCCAACATGATTATCTGTTGCTGATTGATTGATTGATTCAATGTTATATTATTATGGTGCACCTACATATTGGCCCAACGTGGGCCAGCGTCGGCCAATGTGTGGATGGCTGGTTTGCCAGCGCTGGCCTTCGTTGGCTATCGCTCCGATTTTTTACGAGCGGAGGCCAGCCCAACGAAGGCCAACCAAGGCCAGTGCTGGCAAACCACTCATCCACACTTCTCTACTAATGCGTTCTGTTTCCTGCTTTGTTGTCTCATTTGCTGTTTTTTCTGAGTGATTGACTTGCTATAGGCCTAATTGCTACTATTAATCAGCTTTGTGATATTTTGTTATTGATTTTTATCGTATTCATTCCAGTTGATATTTTCAATTTCTATCATGGATATGTCGCTGGCTACCGCTGGCCTTGATTGGTCACGCAGTGTGGACGCAGCCAAGCTTACCAGGCTGGGCCAGCGACTCGACCAATATGTGGAAGCAGGACTGAAATTTTTAAACAGGTATGATGATTATGATTTTTGAAGGGACGGATTCAAGGATCCAAGGTTCAAATAACCCCACACGTCAACCGAAGCTTATTGTGTTCCCAAGTAGTATATTAGTTAGGCAAACCAATACCTGTGTCCTTTTCAAGAACCAGGAGTTTTCCCCTATGCTAACATCCCATTCATCACCTGGTTGCTTGTCGCAATCCAGTGTGATATTCTTGGCAGTCTCTTCAGACTGATTAGTCCTCGCGACCTACGTGAGTTCCACTCCTGGCCTTCGTCGAAGGTCCTTCCACTGAGGAAGGGGTGCTAAGCTGCCTCTAGAGCGCCCGGCCACCCTTGACGCAGCCTCTTGATCCACATTTGTACCTGGAGTTTCACCCATCTCTGGTCTCTTGGGTTTTTCTTTTTGCCCCTTCAAAACTCTGCAGGTCAAAAGCCTCACCTCTCCCAAGAAGTGTTGCCTGGCCTGAATGGCCGCCCTTCTTTGAGCAGTGGTGAGTTTTGGCCTCTCCACCACCAACTCGTGACCTACGTGAGTTCCACTCCTGGCTTTTTTGTAGGTCCTTCCGCTGAAGGAGGGGTCGCCAATTGCCTCTAGGGCACCTGGTCAGCCTCTTGACCCACATATGTTGCTGGAGATTCACCCATCTCTGGTCTCTTGGGTTTTCTTTTTTGTCCCTCCGAAACTGCCCTAATGGGGCAGATCCATGAAGGCATGGGGTTTGAAGGCAAGGCAACTTATGGAGTTGCCTTGGGGTCCCTTTTAGTCGCCACCTATGTCAAGCAGGGATACTGTGGGTGAATTCTAGTTTTCAACACATTCATGAGTACGATGTAAGAGGTAAGCTACCCTTTTTCACTTTGTTTTTTTTTTTTTAATTATTCTTCCCCAATCTTCTTTTATTTTTTAATTGTTTGACTAACTTGAACAATGTATGACGACATGTGTGTACACACATGTTCATCATGCATGTCCTATCGTTAGTGGCCATCCTTTATTAGAGTCTAGCGGAATCCGCGTGCGCGCTAGCTATGCAGGATTTAGTCGGGAGCATTCAAATCAACGCCGGTCTGAGCCGAGGATTTGTGCAGTCTGCTTGACGCCCAACTCGAGCGTTTTCGGCCAAGCGGATTCTGCCTTCTTTTAGTTTAGTTCGATCTTCGCATATAGTGAGTTGCGCAATATTTGTATTACTGAGCGAATTGGCAATCGGCTTCAGTGCGAACGCAGGCAGATTCCGCTCGGCCGATCCGCCCGGCTCGGCTCGGCCCGGCCCGGCCCAGCTTTGGTGTGAAATCCGCCTTATGCTTTTTTTCTCTATGTTGAAGCTCACATCGAGCTGTAATACCAAAAGATGATTATTCTCCAACGTAATTGCCGTGAAGGTTGAGGCATTTGTCATACCAGTGGACCAGCCTGTCAAACCCCTTTTCATAAAATGCTGCGCAAAATGAGTTTAAGTAGGCTGTGACATTGTTTTGGAGCTCCTCGTTAGTTGGAAGCTCTGCTCTCAAAGTTATGTCTCGAATTTGGGTAAAAGGTATAAGTTACTACTAGTGGCTAAGTCAGGTTTGTATGGTGGGTTATCGATGGTGTGCTATATTTTTTTTACTAGAAGACTGTTCGTCTGACAATCGTATCGGACAAGTGAAAAGTTACGTTAGGCTCGATGCACATTTGCGACGCTAGCCAGTTGCGTTTTTACAAGTAGTGGAGCGAATTTCTGTTGGCAGCCAATTGCAATTCAGTTCACACTTGTTCGTATCGACAGCGTCTCACTGACGAGGGACATCAATTTGTACTCAGCAATCTTCGAGGCTTGGGCAACTTGGCAATTAATCGTGATAGGAAAGTTCTGATTTCAAATTTTCAAAGTTTTTGTAATACCAGATGTCAGCAATTATTATAAAATCACAATTATTCATCGGCGGTAATAAATAAATAATTCGTTGATAACTAATGGAGATAATACAAAGATGAGGAAATAGTACAGCTTTTTCAAAAAGACCTTTATTTCTTTTTAAAATACAATAAATCTCTAATACTATAAAACCATAAAATCAATTGAAAGCACTATAAATTCCAGGACTTACTCCCATCTCCAGGTGAAGATTGAAAATAAATGAACATCATTGTCGAGTTATGAACATTGTTTCAATATTTTTCTTGAATTAGTCAATACTGATGTTTATTTATTTCGTATTTGTACCTGAAGACGGATGGAAAAAGCCTCGAAATGTATAGTGATTTTTTTAATTGTTCTATAATCATTCAAAGAACGTTATTGTTTGTTTGAAAAATCGTACTATTTCAATTCTTTTATTAATTTTCAGTATATATAAGTACATCAATTAATAAAAACATATAAAAACTTGTAGTAGGCCTACCCTTATTGAAAACTTGAAAATATTTTAACGACTAGTTTCGACCATAGGTCATTTTCAAGTTGAAACTTTTTAAAGGGTACTACAAGTTTTTATATTGTTTTTATTAAAGCCCATATAAGTGAAGTGATTTCAGTACATTAATAGCATATAGAATAAGTATTGTATTTGCCTCCAGAATATAACATGAGATGAAAGAACACAATAATTCCAAAACCGGCAGAACAATCATAAGAATTACTTTGAATACTGTGTTGCATAACAATTCATTTTCGTTAGTTTGATGTCGAATATCGCTACTTCAAAGAGCTAGACTATTGTGTTGGATAGCTCTACAATAGTGCTGACTGCTGACAACAAAAACCTAAAAACTGAAAACATATAGCTGAGGCACTAAGCGACTCAATTGTGACAAACTGACTGAGAAAACTTATTTTTGAATGAAACATACATTACCAAGAATTGTTGGATTTAACGCAAACATCAATCTAGCCGACTGCTAGCCGACATTCGTAGTAGTAAATAATACCATGTATATTATTTCAAAAGATCTATTGTTCCAATTAGATCGAAGCTCCTATATTTCAGAATAATAAAATTAATCAGAGGAACGGAAATATAAAGTATGAATGAAGTCAACTAACAATATTACATAAAAATCACGGGAAACTTCTCAGAATTATTTGAAGCCACATACACATGGGTCCATATGAGTAAAAACAGAGCATATTTATGCTCGTGAGCATGGAGCATATTGGTTTTGCTGATGAGCATTAGGTAGAAGCATAAGCATTTGCTCATTTTTATATGAATAAGCTTTACCTTATACTCTTACCTTATGCTCCTTAACTCTGGAGCAAATGCTCACGTTCCTTGAAGATTTTTCATCAGCTGATTCGCCTTTGTGGCCTAACTTCGTTTTATAGCGAAAGGTTAGCGCTAAATATGCAGTATAGACAACCGCTTGTGTTTGGTCGTCTGCTCTTTTCTTCTATCATGTGTGCCAATCGCTAAACATTCAGCAGCAGTGGCGCAGTTGTGTGCCAAAGAAGATAATTTTTAATAAAATTTAGAATTTAGAAATAGGCTGACACATCTAGAAAATACCTGAGTCTATACCTAATTCATGCAGGTGAACGGGCTAAGTCAAGAAAACTTCAATTATCTTGCCATGCCTGATTTAATAGGTTTATACTATAGAAAATCACTACAATTTGAAATAATTGAAAAATACAAACAGTTTCATAAACATTGGCAACTAAAATCGAACAACAGAAACACAATTTCATGTTACTTTTTGTTGACATTCTTCATCTGATTCGGGGGCGCATTACTATCCCCGTTTAGATAGCAATACGTCACAAAACCAAACCAATATCAGTCATCAAATAACAAATAATTACTTCAACATAAAATTACTCAAGAAAGAAAAAAAAACCCGTTGAACCCAAATTTCGTCGATAGTCCCCTCATAACCATTTCATATAATTTTGAATCCCCACTTTTGATTGACATTCTCGAATGAACCTTTGTTTCACTACACTGCACTTTCGTTGGTTTGTACGTTGCTTTATCGTCGGGGTTACAGTACCTTGTTTTTGGCGGTGAGCTTTTACCGTTTGAATTTGGCTTGACGGCGACGTCCTCTTACGTCCCTAGACCTGTCGTCTGAACGGTGTCTTGAAGCGGTTTTACATAAAGTTGCGGAACCAAGGGGTGGTAGTACAAGAAGTTGGTTTGGGGACACACATGAACCGCTGTAAATAAATGTATTACAGCATTAATTTCTAACTCTTCCTACAATTCATCAAAAGCTAAAACAGGAGTTATCTATTGATTATAATTACTTAAATTCTTTTTATCATAATTAATGGATCTTTCTTCACAAATAATTCAAATTGAAATGATGCTAACTTATATGATATTTTTCGTTTGGTTTGCGAAATCAAATATAATTTTCATATAGTAGCTCGGCTAGTATTTGGAAACTTGTGCGCCAGCCAACATTTATTTTATTTATTATTTATGAACTATAGGACGCAATCCAAGTGTAAATAACGGGCATTCGCCCAAACTGCTCAGAACCTTAATTAAAAATGAACATTCCAGAGTTTATGATTTGATTTACCTACAAATACAAGTCCAAAACTCTAGTATCAACTGAAATTATGAATTTATCACTAATAAAACAAGACACTTTATAACACAATAAAAGAAAAAAATTGAAAATTTCACTTTAAGGAAAGATAATGTTTGCCTTATAAGATTCACCTTTAATTAAATAAAATTAGTAGACACATAGAAAATAATTTAAATTGTATTAAAATTTGAACATTCATTAATTTAATTTCCTGGAGAAGAAAAACTTTCTTCTTCATCTATTAGATTTCTATCATAAAAAATTTACTAAATCATTCAAAGCCTTAATGACATAAGAAACA
>NW_024091663.1:0-19805 GCF_014356525.2 Nilaparvata lugens
CCTTGATCTTCTAATGACAGATTGTATAATGATGAAACTTTTATAAGTAGTGTAGCGTACGCTAAACACTGAATACGGATACCTTAAAATTATTACCTGTGAAGAATGAGCATACAAAATCATACAGGTCGAGCAAAAATCCCGATGTAGCTAATTTACGGGACTGCGTCTCTAATAAGTTCTGAAGGATTAAAAAAAATATGGTATTTGAACCAAATATCGTTCAGAATATATTTCGAGAACAGAGTCTTGTCGGGTTTTAAGCTCTATTGTAGGAATTTATATGATCTATGGCTGCCTCTGCTGTACAATTGATGCATTCGCTCCTAAGTCGAGGTAGGTAACAGATAAAAGCTGATATATGAGCAGGTAAGGACAAAGAATAAATATCTCGATCTGACCCCACTCGCTACATCCACTTAGACCTGTTCCAATATCCAGCTTAATTCAATTATTCTAATGATCGTATTCGATCGGTTCTTGATGATATAGAACGTATCAGACACAATAATTGACAGGCTTAAGAAATAATCGAACTCAGAAAGCGAATTAACAAAACTGAAATATATTACAATAAAATATGTAATCATACAGTGCAGATTCAGAATTTGATTTACAGGTTGATAATAATTTAGCATTAACAAAAGGAGTTAAAAATGTTCTTGTGCTTGCATGATACCATGCGTGATTCGACAGAATTTTACAATTGATAAAATTTAACAGTTTGAAAAAATAGTGAAAAATGAATTATAGAAAATATTTTTTAAAATGTTCGGGGTCGTGGTTCAGGCAGCGGAGGATAGCTAATCAACTACAAATTCTTATAAATTAAATATGAATAAATTCTAGGCTCTTAAATGCTAAAGCGCTTGTCGGCGTGGCCAATAATTTAACGAAGAAAATTTATGTTTTTCTGCACTGAAATATTTTCGAAGCGTAGATTGGGGCCCCTTTTAAAACTTATAACTCACGTGAATTTCCTTGGCGGTCGTGGTTTTCTTCTTTAGATCAAAAATCGTTTGATCGGCGGCAATCCAGACTTCGGTTCAGCACGTGGGGAATTTTAATTTAAATATCTCCTTCACCGAATTAATTAAGGGATAATTTACTTTAAGCTTTTAAATTTATCGATTGATGAAAACAGAAATTTACAAATAACAAAAAAAATTGGCCTAAAAATATCGGCTCACAAATAGAACATTTAAAATCGAACAAGAAATTTTCACAAATAGGTCTTTGGTAACTATAAAAAGAGATCTACACGGTAAGGATTTCAAAAGGGAAGTGCTGCTCTTTTTCTCTAAGCTTTTAGGCTAGACCTTGCTTCTCAGAATCTCAATGTAATAATTTGCATAAAAATTTGCCATTGGTAGAACGCTTGTGACGTAAACATGACGTCAGTGGCAAGCAGTAGAATACAATTCCTTTAATTACAATAATGATTTAATTTATGTAATTCTTAAAACTGCTTAATCTTGTAGACATAGTTCCTCTCATATAATGTACATGTGCTAGTGTAACTGATAAGGCAGGGTTGGTGTCTGATAATAGATTAACATGTGTTGCTTTCAAACGATCACCTTCTTGGTGCTATTTCTATGCACTGTGATTGGCTTAGACCTGCCAAAGAGATTTAATTACCATGTGGTTCAGTTGAATTAAGTCGTTAAGGAATTAATACTCTTGTACAATTTTTATTAGGTTTGAGATTATTATAATTAATTTCTGCCATTTTATCAATAATATAATTTCATGCTATGACCTATTTAGTTACAATAAGACCTGACGTATAATATAATTTCTTAAATAATAAATAATTTCAACAATAATACATACATTTTATTTTTTATTTTGAAATTCTTGATCCTTTATTGATAGTTTTATAATTTTTAGGAATGATATTTTACCTTGCATGAAAACCGGCATGACATTTGACAATGCTTTGAATCAGTCAGCTGCGTTCGAACTGTTTTAAAAACATCTGATCGATAGTAAACAAAGTGTAACCTCAAAATCAGTGAGCGATTCATAAATAATTTGTGCTTTATTTGCAAAATAATTATAATTTTATTGAATAATTTTCCTAGAAAAATATTCAGTACAGAACGGTACTCTTATCAAATATACAGTTATTGATAAGTAAGCTTTATCGCTCGGTCGCTAACTATTCCTTTAGCAAATTCTTTCATTTTAAAAGGTAATCACAATTTTTCTCTCTTTTCATGAGATCTATTTGAAAGATTCATCACACAAAAGCCCCCAGGATATTTTAAATAGGTAATTGGGAGACGAGTCGAAACAATGACTATTTGAAAAATCCGATATTGTGATGAATACACTATTTCATCTCCTTACTTCTACAAAAACTCAACACTTAACACTAAAAACAATATATCGTGCACTTTTGGCTACGAGAAAATAAATAATTGATTGTTCCTTCCATTGGATACAATCGAAATACAATAATTAATGAGGTCTCTTAGGATCCTTCATTAAAAACAACTCCACAACTTCCATTCACGGGTGGCTTATGAGCAGACCCATAACTATAACAAATATACAAAATTTCACATATTACTTCTTAAGATTTGAATAGTATTTGCAACAAATATAGACTTTCATCATTTTTTCATAGTTATTACATGTTTCGACTCTTTGGTTTGGCTTTTACATAAATTGGGTGAGAATGTGATTTTACTTCGGTGACTTGACAATCGTCTACCGTTTGACTCGAGCAATTTCTTATTTGCGCTTAGTACGTTGCGTACAAACAGGGTTACACTTGAAATGGCTTTCTTGATTTTTATCAATGTTGGTTACAAATATTAAGTCTTACATTTATCAATTTGAATTTCAATTCATGATCTTTTGATGCAACAGTAATAAATTTCACATTTGAAGGTAAGAATTTCATTTTCTTTGGAGTTTTTTAGAGATACATTCATATAACACAGAACATGCGCATTTCGTGCAATTTAACATAAATATATATTTTTGGTTGCGTTTTTTACTTATAATTCACATTAAATAATATGTTACATTAATTGAATAACGATATTGCTTGGATTCTATTAACATTGACTCTAGGATTTTGCACACATTGGTTGGTGTGACGAAGAAAATTATCGAACAGGCATTGGTTCTGAATAGATTTTTCCTATCGATTCTGTATTTCGAGGTTAGATTTACACATTTTTTCAAATAAACTCTGCCCATCCTCCCTCCTCCTATTCACCACTAATTTCATGTTATTTCTAATTTATAATTATTTTCTGTGGATAATATAATTCTTGTTTTTGTTTTCCAGTTGGGCAGATATAACTAGGCGATTGTTTCTGTGATGACTGCAACATGATGCAGATGGCTTGATCAGGTTGGTAATTTTTAGAGTTGTTTTGTAGTTTTATCTTCTTGACTTAGAATTGATAATAATTTCTTCATTTGATGTGGATTAATAATATTTCCTTATTAGCTGAGATGTGGCGAAGTTTAGGTTATGTTGATTAGACTGCAGTAGAAGGATGCTAGTCTGCAAAGATATGACTCGGTGGGTAGGCTGTGACTATGAAAAGTTTGATGATTGATATAATCCACGAACGTAGTTTCAGTTAATTATAGTATTATTCTTTCCTCAAGCCCCCATCTAAATTTGATTCGGTGTCATTTAAGGTCCAATTCCAATTTGCAACTATCCGTTTTATTAAAACTTGGCTTAAAACGAATGTGCCGATGGTGTAGATCAATTCTTACAAACGTATTTCCTCTTTGTCGGCCGGTAACATGCAGTTTGATCTTTTTAAACCTGACATGCCGGTGGTGTCTGTAGGTTTTTTCAAATAATCTTTTTCTTGTTTGCATGCCGGTGTACAGTCGGCTTGATTTTAACCGGACATGACTGCGGTGGTTGTGGGCCTTTCTTGATACTATTTTCCTTTTTTCTTGCATGTTGGTAGAAAGCTTGATGTAGGTTTTTAGCCTAACATGACGGCGGTGTAGATGAATTCTATCAATGCTTCTTCTTTTCCGTTGAACTGCTATTTTCATTGTATGTTGTTTTGATTTATTGGTTTTTAGTTTCAGTTGTGATTTTGATTTGTTGTGAATTTTTGTTTTATTTCTATTGTTTGGCGAACTATCTTCATGAGTGCTGGGTTCATATGTTGCAGGCGCTGTCCTCGGTGGCTCGGAGATATGTGCGATTGGCGGTCCGGGCTGCTCTTCCACTCGGCGGGCAACGTCTTTGGATTCCTGGTGTCCGGCGCGCGGTGGTACGGGCTGTCCCTCTACCTGATGGATGTCGTCCTCGGCCTGGCGGGTGATGTCGGCTGGTCCCTCTCGGCGTTCTGCGGGGTGCGGCGCGACTTCAGTCTTGACATTCTCGGTAGGTTGGTCTCCCATACATGTGTCATGTTCACTTGTCTGTTTTATGACTTCTCCCTCGAGTGTGTCTGCTTTCGCATGCATGGGCTCGATCACTGGTCCAATATTGATTTTAATTGTCTGACTTTTCTCCTTGATTTGCCGTCCTAACATCCTGCTTCTTTCCGCTGCTTCCTCCAACTGTTGATCCAGTTTCTCAAAACCTTGTTCACTTGTTTTCCTCCACTGTTGGATTTCCTTCTTTAATTCTTCATTTGCTTGTTCGTGTTCTTCGAGTAGTTCTTTACTTGCTTTCCTTAATTCTTCATTTTTTTGTTTATTGTCTTTCTTTATTTCTTGAATTTCCTTCTTTAATTCTTCCTTTGTTTGTTTATTGTCTTCTTTTAATTCTTCCTTCATTTGTTCGTTCATCTTGGTTATTACTTTCAGGAGGGTGTCCATATCCAGTGCGGGAGTGGGCGTATGGCGAACGGTTATCTTCTGGTTTTTTATCCGAGCGACAGTACGAGAAATGGAGTTCCTGTTTCTGGGGCGTCGTCGTCCGTATGCTCTCCCGATGTTTCGTCCTCCGGCTCTTGGACTACCAACGGATCCTCCACTAGAATGCAGCTCTCCTCCACCTGTGTCGAAGATAAATCATCCAGTACATTGGGATGGAAATCGGCGGATGCGGTGGCGGATGCGGATGGTGGCGAACAATCGGTGAGATGTCCTCGGTGTCCGACAGACTTGGATTGACCTGGTCGTTTCCTGCCATGGTTTGTGAGAGAATAATGCGACGAACGTGTGCGGTGAATAAAAAACGTGAAAGTGTTGATGTGATATACAAAATAATTAATAAGAAATCCAATAGAAATTGTTATAGCTTCGTAGTGAGTGAAATACAGAAAAAGTGGTTTAGCAACGTGTTCAGCGATAAAATGAGTCAAGTTAGCAATATCGTTAACATAAAAATGACAAGGACACACAGGATACACAGTGAACACTTATGCGGTAATACAGGTACGCCTCTATAATTTATTATTACTATTATTATAAATATTTTATTCTTATAATTTCTTGCCGCAATTATATATAGGGCTAGTGTTCTTCGCAAAATTTTATATAAAAGGGGCAGTGTTTTGTTTGAATTATTCCGCAATATATCCGTGATTTAATTTTACTTCCCTCTTTATGTTTTAAAAACTTTTAAAAATGTAAATAACTTCAATCCTCTTTTCTGTAAATATTTATAAATTGTTTCAATATAGACCTAATATTCTTCAAATAATATGACCTTTCTTATGATATCTCTTATACCTATGACTTATAGTACGACCAATTTTCGAATAACACGATAATAAAATTCTGAGTTCGATTTTTTCTCTAAAAATTCATCAATCGATAAATTTCTTTTCCGTTCAAAAATTGGGTATGGCACGTTTTGCTGTTTTGTATAACAGTGAACAGTTAATATTAAAATTGAAGAAATTCACAACCATGAATTTTTCAAAAATTTTCCCGTTGTCAGCGCTATAGTATACTGAGCAACTAAATAATCCTCGTAGTCGATTATCCACCTCTTCAATGCCTATCACTGTTGGGCGCCAAAATCCTGTGGTGCGTTTTTGAATCGCCTCACATACGTAGAGAGATTTGCCAAATCATGTAGTGCTGTATCCAAATGCCTCACGTTGGGCCGGCAAATCATGTGGAGCGGTATTTATATGCCAATATTAGAGTAATCTATAGTCTGCAAAATCAGACTATAGAATTATTCATCATAAATCAGCTGCCAAGTGATTACACAGATGTGTGGAGAAGCCAGTCTATTGCTGTATTTCCATGAGGTCTATAGTTTCAATCAGGTACTTGTGGATGAGATTACTGCGTGAGGTCTACTGTTCACAGAACTACTAGTAATTATAATAATAGTAATAAAATAATATTAATAACTTTATTCTCGCAAAGAAAGCACAAACAATAATTACAGAAAATGCAAAAAAGTAAATGAAATAATATGTTGGCAATAGAAGTGAAAGTGGAAATAAAATGTCTATATCGTACGGTACCTATTTAAAAATACAAACAGCCTCTATTAAGATAAACATCAACGTTAACAGAATAGCAAAAGTAAAGGAAAATTAGTATAACAGATGAACTGTAGCTTTGCCAATCGGCGTAGAGTCACTATACTACAATACTACCCGTTCAAAAACATACAACATTATCAAAAATGTATCTTTCTTAAGCAACAGATGATTTTTTTATCTTCTCATAAGCAAACGTGTTGCATCCCAAAATATACAAAAGGAGCTTCATGTATCATTCCATAAGCAACAGATGCTTTTTTGTATCTTCTCATAAGCAAACGTGTTGCATCCCAAAGGATACAAAAGGAGCTTCAGTGTATCTTTCCATAAGCAACATATATTTTTCTTGTATCTTCTCAAAAGCAAATGTGTCGCATCCGAAAAGATACAGAAGGAGCTTCAATGTATCTTTCCATAAGCAACATATTCTTTTTTGTATATTCTCAAAAGCCAACGTGTTGCATCCGAAAAGATACAGAAAGAGCTTCAATGTATCTATCCATAAGCAACAGATGTATTTTATGCGTATTCTCAAAAGCAACGTGTTCTATCAGAGGTGACACAGAAGGAGCTTCAATGTATCTTTCCATAAGTAACAGATGTTTATTCTTGTATCTTCTCAAAAGCAAAAAATCTGGTGTGGCGCACTCACACAACTTTCCATGCCGTTATGAAAATTGATCACTGACGCTAGGGTTCCCGCGCATCTCAAATCTACTATTCAAATATTTGAGCCAGCTGGTGACAGGGCAATAACGCTGGAGACACACATGAGGTCTGCTATCTCTTCATAGTGGATGATTCATAGAATCAACAATAATTTGCAATTGAATAATCACATTTTCTCGAATTTAAAGCTTATTTTCAATTTTAGGTGGAAATGTTACTGAACATTAATTGTAGAGATTTTCATGCTCAATCTAATCCACTTGATTTTTTTTTGTTTTAATTGTATCTGAAGCCTGATAATTGGGAATCTATCTGCATTGAAGGGGCGGAGCTCCTGAAATTTTTACAGATATGGGACTTGTGGCACTTGATAGAGCTTATCGATGACTATTTTAGGTATGAATTGATCAAAATCGTTGGAGCCGTTTCTGAGAAAATCACGAATAACCCTGTTTTTGACAACATTTTCGCCATTTTAGCCGCCATCTTGGATTGCATTTGATCGAAATATGTTCATGTCGGATCCTTATAGTGAATGGACGTTTAGTTCCAAATTTCAAGTCATTCCGTTAATTGGGAGATGAGATATCGTGTACACAGAGCACATACACTCATACACTCATACACACACACACACACACACACACACACACACACACACCACACACACACACACACACCACAACACACACACACACACCACACACACACACACACACCACACATACACACACACACACACACACACACACACACACACACACACCACACACACACACACACACACACACACACACACACACATACACACACACCACACACACCACACACACACACACACACACACACCACACACACACACACACATATATATATACACACACACACAACACACACACCACACACACAACCACATACACACACACACACACACATACACACACACACACACACACACACACACACACACACACACACACACACACACACACACACACACACACACACACACACACACACACCACACACACACCACACACACACACACACACACACACACACACACACACACACACACACACACCACACACACACATACAGACCTAAACCCAAAAACCAGTTTTTTGGACTCAGGGGACCTTGAAACGTATAGAATTTAGAAATTGGGGTACCTTAATTTTTTTCAGAAAGCAATACTTTCCTTACCTATGGTAATAGGGCAAGGAAAGTAAAAACGTGTTGCATCCGAAAAAATACAAAAGGAGCTTAAGTGTATCTTTCCATAAGCAACATATATTTTTTTGTATCTTCTCAAAAGCAAACGTGTTGCATCCCAAAGGATACAAAAGGAGCTTCAACGTATCTTTCCATAAGCAACAGATGCTTTCCTGTATCTTCTCAAAAGCAAACGTGTTGCATCCTAATGGATACAAAAGGACCTTGAATGTATCTTTCCATAAGCAACAGAAGTTCTTTTTCATCTTCTCAAAAGCAAACGTGTTGCATCCCAATGGATACAAAAGGAGCTTCAATTTATCTTTCCATAAGAAATAGATGTTTTTTGTATCTTCTCAAAAGCAAACGTGTTGCACCCGAAAAGAAACACAAGGAGCTTCAATTTATCTTTCCATAAGCAACAGATGCTTTTTTTTGTATCTTCTCAAAAGCAAACGTGTTGCATCCGAAAAGATACACAAGGAGCTTTTTGGAGTTACATCCTTTAAGCACAACACAGCCTATCAGCTGACATGCTCTTTCCATTGTTGGGTTGTGATACGTTGCAACTCCATTTGTGATGAATCTCTGTGTGTAGGGAGGTCCCTTCAAGGAAGCTCTGTAGGGAGCTTCCTTCATGTAGGGATTTCCGAAGCTGATGTTTTTGCAAAGCCATGAATACTACTCCGCGAACCATACCTTGCCTATATGCCATTCCAAAGTCACAGAGGCAAAGCTGCGGGACGCGTACTGTGGAAGTGGTATCTATGAGAGGGTGAAATGTGTTGTTGGGGTGGTGTTTGATGTAATGCGAGAGTGCACTGTGGTCTGCATCACTTCATATGCGGTTTTGAATCGACTGATGGGTCAGAACGCCAAATTATTATACAGAAATTATTCCGTATGGACTGCCCTCAATCTCTCTGCAATAAACACAAAATGGCCACTTGTACATTAACATTTCTGTACAGTGGGTGTATCATGAACAGTAATATTGTCGAGTCGCCGGAGTTCCGTCAGCCCTGAAAGCCGCCACTCACCAAAAAATGGTCAGTTTTCACGGACGCTACCAAAGTGGAACAGTGAAAGACTAACTGGGTCTATTCCTATTTTACATCCATCATTTTTGGCAGCACTGAATCTGTATTCCTCTTAGTTTGTGGTAACATCAAAAAGACTGAAAAAAGAATAGATACATAGATAGATAATTGTTGCAAGGCTGTTGCCTATAGTAACATTCACAAAATTGACAATAAAATTTAATCAAAATTAAGAGACAAATAATTATAAACAGTTCTTTATCAGTATAATCAATAACGAATACAGTATCAAAGAAAATAATATAGTATATATTAAGCCATCAACATTATACTGGATCTCATTAGCAATACTGGAGGAAAGAAATATGTTATTTGCATCCATGTCGAATGAAACTTATCATGAAAGTATACCATGAAATGTTAAACTTGATAATACAATACAATAGAGGGTAGATGGAATAGGTGAGGAATAAACTATGAAGGTGGTCCTATTACAAAACTCAGACTTATTACAAAAGATCAGACTTTAAATAAAGAAGAAGAGAAGTTATTATGAAACTGTACATGATATAGGAGCAATGAAATGAGAGCATGAATGCACCAGACCCTGCCAATCATGATGAACATAAGCTAAGGTATCATTTATTAATGACGACAGAGGCCTCCATCTAAACAAATAGGAGCTTGGTGAGAAAATCAACTGAGGTGATAGATTGTTCCACAGTCGGGATGCTACTGCAGTAAAAGAGGAGTTGTATGTACATAACTGTGCGGTGGAGTGGAATTGTAGGAAATACTGGTGCTGCCGTGTGTTTCTGTGGTGGATGTGCGCAAGAGGGGTGAATCTCTCTTTCAGATACTGCGGACCCTTACCCTCGACAACTAGGTGAGGTCTTTTAAAAGTGTTCATTATAGGAGTTATCATTAGTTTCAGTAATATTCTTAAATTGGGAAATTCTATCATATTCAGGGAATCAATACATTTATAAAAACATAATGTTAATATCATTCTTTTAAAATCTCCTTCTAGTATCTAACTGTATTGGAAACAAAACTAAGATATTCATAGGCTCAGATCAGAGAAGGTGGTCAATTTGGGTTATCTATTTTATAGTTTAGTAATTCTAATATCATCAGAATTATAACGTTGCCTACGTTTGGTACATAGAATTTTTCGCGTGGTTTCCGCGAGTAAACCAAGCTTGTCATGTGCGTGAAGTGACCTAGTTTGTCGTCGTCCCAGTTTGACGAAATAGCCCAATTTTTTTGGTTGTGGTGGTTTTAAGGACTGGCGATTCTCTGCAACCCCGTATTGTCATGTACAATGAGAAGAAATACTAGTAGTTCTGTGCACAGTAGACCTCGCGCAGTTATGAACCACAGCCTCCTCTTATACTGTAGATCAGGGTAAATCCTGTCTGTATGTCGTGGCGACGAGATATCGGTGTGGAAACGGCTAGTAGCTGTTGGGGTAAATCGCATGCGATTGATAATCCACACAACAGCTGATTTTTACTTTAAGTTGAAATGAGATATAATTGCATGCAATTCAAAATCCACTCGACAGCTGATTTATGATGAATAATAATTATATAGTCTGATTTTCACGGTAATATTGGCTTTCGAAGGAGACTATTTTTTCTTTTGTATTATAAAAATTTCAAAAAACCTTTTATACAGATTGAGTCACATGTATGGGAAACCTTTAATAAGTTGGAGAATATTGTAGATATAACTCTGTAGCTTTCAGGATCTCAATTCAGGATTCAGGAACCAAATCTTTTGGAATGATAGAATTCCATCATCATTCGTTAATGAACAGTAATTAATCATCAAACTGCAACTACTATCAATGAGAAGGAAAGTGGAAATCGCGAAGTTTTGAAATGTATATTTGACCGAGCGAAGTGAGGTCTAAGATTCAAGTCGAGGGTTTGGCATTCTCTTAATGTTTGAATGTTTGAATGTTTGAATGTTTGAATGTTTGAATGTTTGAATGTTTGAATGTTTGAATGTTTGAATGTTTAAATGTTTATATGTTCATATGTTGCGCATTACGGCGAAACGCGGTAATATATTTTCATGAAATTTGACAGGTATGTTCCTTTTTAAATTGCGCGTCAACGTATATACAAGGTTTTGGAAATTTTGCATTTCAAGGATAATATGAAAGAAAAAATGAGCCTCCTTCATACGGCTAGGCGCAGGCGCAGGATTGAGGAAGTAACTCTTCATGTAGCTCTTCATTTTAACGTTTATTTTAAATTGTGATGGATAATATATGAGTTCTACGTTATTATGAACCATATAGTGGTGGTTTATTGTTGGTGTCAAGTGAACTCTTTGTGTATTGTGAGTAGTTGCTGGTAATACAAATTCTATTTTCGACTGTCTACATAACCTAAGACTCAACCGGCTACTAATTTATTTTTCGCTTCAGCGTCAGATCCAATGTCAGATCCTGTTGTTCATCTTCATACTATATATTTTGGAACTTCTTGAATGACAGATATATACACTATATCTTGGGGGTCGAACTGTACAAATTTTACCATCTTTTCGGCCGTTTCATTTCAAGTGATAAAATAAGACAGTTCTGTATTGGAATGTGCTTTTGAACCGTTAATGGTATGATCAGCTGTGCGGACTTATGAATTTCTGGCGGGAAACTCGTTGCCATAGCAACCAAGAGTATTGTTGGAAATCTGTAGCTTCTCATTACTTGTGTTATCTGTAGTCTTTGTCTCTGACAACGCTGACTACTCACTCTCATTGAAATGGGAAGTATTAATCTTTTTTAAACTTCAAAGGGTAAACCTGGAATTATATATAAAGGACATAAATACAGAGAATCTTTCAGCTCTACTGTTAGCAATCGTATCACGTGGCGGTGCCTTGATAAGGAGTGCGCGGCTTCCTTAAAGACTAATATAACGTGTGATAGCATTGTTGACTTAGCTGGTACACACACGTGTGATAATATTTTAACGCATTCTTTACCCGAATTTTTGTCACCATCCCTGTTACTGATGGATTTGCTACCCGAATGGAGAAACAAAATATGACTTCAATCAATCACTATTGGTATCCGACCAAAAAACCACTTTTTTGGACTCAGGGGACCTTGGTTTTTGGGTATTGGTCTGTATGTATGTGTGTGTGTGTGTGGTGTGTGTGTGTGTGGGTGTGTTGTGTGTGTGTGTGTGTGTGTGTGTGTGTGTGTGTGTGTGGTGTGTGTGTGTGTGTGTGTGTGGGTGTGTTGTGTGTGTGTGTGAGATATCTCATCTCCCGGAATGACTTGGAATTAGGAACTTAAGGTCCTTACAATATAAGGATCCACCACGAACAATTTCGATCTAATGCAATTCAAGATAGCGGCTAGATCGGAGATGATGTTGTCAAAAACACGGTTTTTCGTGATTTTCTCGAAAACGGCTTCAAAGATTTTGATCAAATTTAACCTAAGCTCTATCAAGTGCCACAAGTCCCATATCTGTAAACATTTTAGGAGATCCGCCCCATCTATGCAAAGTTTGATTTTAGATTTCCGATTATCAGGCTTCAGATACAATTTAAACAAAAAGATTCGATTGTTAAAGATTGAGCATGAAAATCTCTACAATTAATGTTCAGTAACATTTTAACTAAAAATGAAAATAAGCTCGAAATTTGAGAAAGTGTGATTATTCATTGCAAACTGTTGGCAACTGTTGATTCTATCAAATTATTCACTATGAAGAGATAGCAGACCTCGTGTGTCTCCAGCGTTATTGTCCTGTCACCAGCTGGCTCAGATCTCTGTTTATAAGTAGACCTGAGATGAGCGTGAACACTAGCGTCAGGTGATCAATTCTAATAACGGCAAGGAAAGTTGTGTGAGTGCGCCACACCAGATTCTTACTTTCAGCAAAACGGTCCATCACCTCATTTCCGCAAAGAAGTTCGGGATTTTCTAGACAATTGCTTTCAAATTCGCTGAATTGGCCGTGTGGGGTCACCTCGCTCACCGGATTTTACACCGATGGACTTTTCCTGTGGGGTTTCATTAAGGATAAGGTTTATGTTCCGCCTCTACTAGACAATCTTGATGACCTCCGAAATGGGATCATCGCTGCGATGGCACAAGAGTTACGCCTGATATGCTGGTACGAGTGTGGCGAGAAATCAATATTATCGGTGGGATGTATGTCGCATTACTAACGGCTGTCACATCCAACCAAAATAACACCCACACCTCAAAATTGAAGTGTTTTGTAACAAATTTATACCTTTCTCAATTCTGTAGGTAATCTGGATAAATATTTATGTGCTTTCAATGTTGTAAAATCCTTTTATAATCCTCTGTTGGCTTTCTCAGTACTGAGAAATCTTTCACCATTCATTTCCATCTAACAATCTCTCACATCTGCATTTTTTGCTGATTTTCTTCCTTTTTTCTCCCCGTTTTTATTCTATTAAACGTTACATCGAAAGTTATAGGTTTTTTCTCTTCACTATCTTCCTCCTCTGACCTTGCTACTTACTGATGGGAGTTTCCTTTGGTATTATTATTATCATTTATATAATTATAAATAGATATTATACATATTATTATTTTATAGGCTACTTCTTTACTTCCCCACACACAGATCCGTCTATGTGGGGAAAACATTCACAAATTTGTTTTTAGATATGTTATCTATGTAAATGTATCTTGTGTCTTGTATTGTGAATTGGATTCAATTTGAAAACAATACATTTCAACATCTCAACTCTGTATTATATAGAAGCTGCAAATGGCAAAAAATTCATAGCCAATACTGATTATTATCTGCTGTAAGTTAGTAGTAAAGTAAGTAAGTAAGTAGTAAAACGACACACTGGAGGCTACAGGGAAACCTCTCAATCTCAAAAAGTTTACCCCCTGGCACCACTAGAACCCCCAACATTTTTTTGACACATTTAAATCAGCTTCGCACAGAAAATTTGATAGAAGCTTTTTTGTTCAGCACCTGAGGATTGGTCTGGATCCATAAATAAATTTTGAACTCACGATACATAACCTACCTCACTTAACCTACTCTAGCTGAACTTTACCCTAGCTCTCAATGTTCATTAAACATTAGTTTTTCAACCTCGATGTTGAAAAACGTTCATGCAACATCAAAGATCAACATTAGGAAGCAGATAAATTGTTCATGCCATAACAAACATCTATTTATCATTTGATAAGCATCCAATTTCAAATATCTAGCCTATTGTCATATCGAATTAGAATTTTATTTTTAAAATACCTAATATTATTGGAATATTGAATCATAAAATTCTAATTCGATAAGCAGAAGCGAGTCGAATAATTAAGCTATAGGAATCTGTAAAAAAATGTATGCTGGTATAAAAATCATGGAAGTTATTAATTGATGATATTAGCAGAACAAGAGCTTTGATTGAGCGATCTGTGATATTTTTCTTGTGTATTTTCGCATATTGTGTTTGCATTATTTGTTTCATATATTATTTTTTGCTGTTTGATTTTATTGTAATTATATATTTATTGATTGAATGGTGTTCTTCTCATTTTTAATCCTGTCTTCATGCATGACCAATCTTATACTAGTATTTTTACTTATCATTATTGACACATTAATAGAAGTATTAACCAACTATATTCTTCAACGAATAAGTTGGATAAATCAGCGATATACAGTATCGATCAATAAGTCTTCAGAAATAATACATTCTCAAGATTTATTTAAATGGTTCAATCCATTCACTGAAATCAAACAGACTGAAATACAGGGTCTTAGTATTAAGTCGAAGCAGTATTACAGTCTCTTCAACATCTGTAATTGCGGAACCAGTCAAAGCAGCAGCAGCAGTTTGCAGCGATTGATAGCAGAATTTTATATAAGCTCATCGAAGAGCTGGTAAGAATTGTATGGTATTTTTATTTCAGCAGGTGTCAAGATATCGAAAATATTCAAAATCTCATGCTCTACCGACAGACTGCCATCTGGGCATATATATGTAACCCCAAAATAACGTTACACAATAGATAGGAGTATAAAGGCAACGGTGTCTCTAATCTCCACTGACATCATTAAGGACCTCAGAATGTAATAAAGTTCACAATAAAACGGTTTATCAATGAATGATCTAAGTACTCATGTCATCTGGTGAACTAATAGCTATGATACTGATCTATGAACATTAATGGACATAACTTTACAATCATAGTCATGTCTTCTAAAAAAATTATTAGTTTAATTCGAATTTAGTTCATTAAGTATCCAATGATACGATTGCAATGCTGATGAATCAATACATGTTCACACGAAACTCTGGCGAGAGTTAGGTAGGAAAATGCAAATCCCACTCATTTATCCCAATAGTTATCAACCAACTTGCACTTAGATAAGTGGAACATACATTTCATCAATCAAATCGAGGCAAATCGCTGAAAAATGCAACTTTTAAACCACCCTTATCCCCTTAGCACATGAGTTGGGAATGGGGACATTTATATGTTCTCCTCCCAACTAGTCTCAACAAAGCTGCAAAGTCGAAAATTTTGTTCAAAACAATCCATCCAAAACCCTTCGTCAATTGGTCTATTGTTGCAAAATTAGAGATTTCACACTTAACACAGAAGCTGTTGCAAAAAGTGTAGGGAAATTCGTGAAAGCGTGAAATCATACATCAATTGAAGAGAATCCAATACCTTATAAGTTCATATTCAGCATGGATTTTTCCGTCGATTTTTCAAAAATTATAAGAGCAAAATAGAAAAAATGGTGGCAAACGAGTTTTTTTTCAAAGATGTCACACATTCAAGAGCGAATATCTCAAAAACTAGAGGAGATATGAAAAAAGTTGTAGAAAATAATTATATTGTAGGAAATTATGAGAGCTTCAATTTGTTATAAATGACAGTCAAGTCCGATACAAAATTTTTGAGCTTCATGCGAGAAACCAAATAATGGAACCTTCAAACCACCCCCACCCGCACCCACTTATTACAATGGGTACTGGTGGGTTCTTTTGATATGTTAACCTACTTACTACCCACAGGCTGTGGGGTCTTAAATTGTCTTCCAAAATTTCCCTCCATATCTACACGCTATAGCCTTTTATGAGAATTCATTGCCTCCTGAACCTAAAGTACTCATGTCATCTGGAGAAATACCGAGTATGATACTATTATAATGTTCATTAATGGACATGACTTTACAATAAAATCATAGTCATGTCTTCCAAAAAAATTTACATAATCAGTAGTGTATTTTTGTGGATTAATATATCTATGTTTAGCAAAGTAAAATTTAATACAGTCTGATGTACGTTAATATGGATGGATCAGTGATAAAATGTTCACACAAAACTCTGGCGAGAGTTAGGTAAGACAATGGAAATCCTACTCATTTATCCCAATAGTTATCCACCAACTTGCACTTAGATAAGTGGAACATACATTTCATCACCAGTTAATCGATTCAAAGCATTGATAAATTGTCAATTATACTGGTTAATTGATTAAAAGTCGACTCTTCAATTTTTCAAGTTTGGGCTGGAAGAGGTTACTTGATTCTCTAACAGATAGCGCTGGTGATTTCGGGGTGTCAGTGTTGACTACAAGCTGTTTGAACAGTGAGGAAACGATAATGATTTTCTCTTTTTTGAAGAGTTCCCCATTGTGAGGTCCACGTTATAATGTGAGCATAATTGATTAAAATTAGTGTTGCTATCCTTTTTCATCATTCGACAAAACGTTTGTAGCTCGGCAACGTTTCCAGATCATTCGTTCATTATTGTCATTGTTTCATTATTCATTTTACTTATAATAAATATCGGGGCACCGAGCTTCGCTCGTTATTTATTTATTGAATTTTGATAAACCGAACACAATTCTTTAAAATGATTGGGAAAATACTAACAGGCACAGCCCAAAACTGTTTCTTTCCCGAATTTTAATTTATACACTATAAATAGTCCAGGAAGTAGGTTATGTTCCATACACTTGAATTCGGGTTCAATTTCCTGTTCAAACATTTGAAAACAAAAAGGTTATAATTTGGATAATATACAACCAAATTGAATAACACTTACTTATAACTTGAAATATTGTCAAATAATGATCAACTTTGAAAATTATGATATACTCTAGTTTAGGAGGATTATCATGTCATGTCAACAAATCAGATTATGTTGATCAAATCGATTAAATTGTCTAGCTAGTTGAAATTTCTCGCTGAATGATTATGATTACACAGATGGAAATAATTCTGTCTCTCTCCCACACAGGCACACACATCTTCTGTTATCGACAGACGACGAAATTATCATCTGTTTTCCAAGGATGAACTATCCTTTCCAGCAAGTTTTCCAAATAATGAGACCTAGTGCAATCAAATCTTTATATCATACTACTATGTTCCAAATTTCGTGAAAATCGTTAGAGCCGTTTTCGAGATCCGTGAAACATAAATAGCCAGGTATAAAAATAGCCAGATATAAAATAACCATAATAGAATAACTAGATATAAAAATAATCTGTAGAACAGCTGTTTTGACGACTTTTAAAATATTATTGAATTTCACAATTCACACAAAGGAAAAAGTACTCTGAAAACAATTATATATAGGTCTACACATATACAGAAGTCTGATCGTAGTTTCAAATAGTTGCCGCCAATCGTTATTATGTTATTCCCCTAAATTATTCTCGTTTAAGAATGAGGCTTACAGTTCAATGAGCAAGGGAAGTTGTGTGAGTGTTTATCACACCAGATTTTTGACTTAGCAGCTTTATTTGGACTAGTTAGTAGGTGAACATATCAAAAGTGCGCTTTTTTATCCCCTCTGTTGAAGGTGTGGAACCGCTGAGTTGACACTTGTTGCAGCTATGAAAATTTCACCTCCTACATTGACTGCTATAACAATGGAAGATAAACTTGAAAAAGTGGAATAATACATCATTTCAAGAATTCAATGCTCAAACCTACGATAAGCATAAGTTTTTATGATGCATTGCTGGAGAGTTATAAGCCCAGAAAGAGCAAAACATTGAATAAAAACCTGTTAGTTCAGCAATTACACACCTTCAAGAGCAAATATCTTGGGAACTGTTGGGAATATCACAAAATTTCACTGAACAAAAAGTGTAGAGAATTTATCAAGCTTCATTTTTGAATGTACAGTAATGTCGGTTGAACGTGTTGTTCTCAAGATATGAGCGTGGAGGCAAATCGCTGAAAAATGCAACTTTTAAATACCCTTATCCCCTTAGCACATGAGTTGGGAATGGGGACATTTATATGTTCTCCTCCCAACTAGTCTCAACAAAGCTGCAAAGTCGAAAATTTTGTTTAAAACAATCCATCCAAATCCCTTTGTCAATTAGTCTATTGTTGCGAAAATGGATATTTCACACTCAACACTGAAGCTGTTGCAAAAAGTGTAGGGAAATTCGTGAAAGCGTGAAATCATACATCAAATTGAAGAGAATCCAATACCTTATAAGTTCATATTTAGCATGGATTTTTCCGTCGATTTTTCAAAAATTATAAGAGCAAAAATAGAAAAAAAATGGTGGCAAACATGTTTTTTTTTCAAAGATGTCACACATTCAAGAGCGAATATCTCAAAAACTAGAGGAGATATGAAAAAGTTGTAGGAAATAATTATATTGTATGAAATTATGAGAGCTTCAATTTGTTATAAATGACAGTCAAGTCCGATACAAAATTTTTGAGCTTCATGCGAGAAACCAAAAAATTGAACCTTCAAACCACCCCCACCCGCACCCCCTTATTACAATGGGTACTGGTGGGTTCTTTTGATATGTTAACCTACTTACTACCCACAGGGCTGTGGGGTCTTAAATTGTCTTCCAAAAATTTCCCTCCATATCTACACGCTATAGGCCTATAGCCTTTTATGGGAAATCATTGCCTACTGAACCTAAAGTACTCATGTCATCTGGAGAAATACCGAGTATGATACTATTATAATGTTCATTAATGGACATGACTTTACAATAAAATCATAGTCATGTCTTCCAAAAAACTCATGATGTGTATTGTATTTTTCTGGATTGAAAAATCGATGTTTAGCAAAGTAAAATATAATACAGTCTGATGTACGCTAATATGGATGGATCAGTCATAAAATGTTCACACAAAACTCTGGCGAGAGTTAGGTAAGACAATGGAAATCCTACTCATTTATCCCAATAGTTATCCACCAACTTGCACTTAGATAAGTGGAACATACATTTCATCATCAGTTATCAATGCAAAAAATTGATAACTTGCCATTTCTATTGGTAAATTGCTTAAAAGTCGACTCTTCAATTTTTCAAGTTTGGGCTGGAAGAGGTTACTTGATTCTCTAACAGATAGCGCTGGTGATTTCGGGGTGTCAGTGTTGACTACAAGCTGTTTGAACAGTG
>NW_024091664.1:0-18422 GCF_014356525.2 Nilaparvata lugens
CCCTATCAACTTCATGAGTCTCGTTTCTGGCAAAATAGCAGAAGCTCCACCACATTCTTCAGAAGGTAATATGAAGTATGACAGTCGTAAGGCCCATGGACGGCTTAAATTATATATTCAGGCGAGGTGGAACTTCCGTCAACAACTCCCCACCCACCAAAAAAGTCATATGAATATTTATTTTCGGCACACTCCACAGAAAGCAGCTGTTTTCTAGTCCCTACGTAGATCTGAAAGACAATGTTTGCAAACGACTCTCGTCTGACGTCAGAACAGGTTTCTGTACCCTTTCCGGCCGCTAACATGGAACTAAGAAAGGTGAGACTGCTATTCTAACTTTTTTGAAAATGTGTTTGGACAACTGTGCCATGTAGTGCATTGTGTTCAGAAGGGTGAGATCGGAAATTTCCACCCCACTTTGAGTACCCTACGACATCTGGTTCTTGAGATATGAGACATCAAAGTTCCCCCCCCCCCTAATAAAACATTCTTATTCAATTTATTATTCTTATTTAGCTGATGCCAAAAAGTAAGGCGGCTTCGTGGGTCACATGGTGTAACCTACTCACAGCTGATGCAATGCATCTATTTATTGTCTCTTTTGATTTAAAAATCAGCTGTTGGAACGCACAAGAGACCCACGAAACCGCCCAACTTTTTGGCGTCAGCTATACCTGTAGTGTGGCGAAAAATATCGTACGCGACTCTCTCAGAAAGGTGAACTTTCGGAACTCTCAGGAAGGTATTCGGATAACATATTCCCGGGCTCGGCAAGCCTCGCCCGGGAAACTATCCTCATGCCGTAAACACTAACTTTCTGTGCTTGTAGCGTAATATACTATACTATACTATTCTTGAGAAAATTGGCTTGACCGAATGTTTCAAATGAAAACCCTGGATAAGCATTTATGAATCTTCATCAACTGACATGAGTTCAATTGGTGGGTGATACCCCAAGCAGAGTGAATCGGCGCAAAAGCTGCAGGGAAGCAGCAGAGTTGAAATGTTTCCATTATTACAAGATGCCGTCTTTCGATCTCTCTAATCAGTTGCAGCGCTTAATTTGTGCAAATGGAAACGAGGCTTAAGGTGCATTTTCGTTTGTGCGTAAATTTCCCTAGTCGACGACGACAAGCATTGTTGACATTCATATTGTCCAAATTTCAAGTGTGCTAAAACAGCTGATCAAATAGATTTTCATTATTTGTGTTTATTATTAAAGAATTAAACATTTCTAATTATATCAACATATTGCCATTTAAAAGTTTAAAAAAGTATAAGCTCAATTAAAGCATAATTGAACATAATCTTTTAGGTTATGTAGACAAATTGAAATCTACCCAATCTGAGATTCTCTCCCTGTCGTGGTCGACGACGGCATTTACGCACAAACGAAAACCCAGTATTAACCGGTCTTGTGCGACACATGACTTGTATCAAGCGCTGATTTGATAAATTTGTTGATACAAGTGAGATGTTAGCTGAAGAGACACATTCCTGTAGTCAAGATATCGTAAAACACTATTGTGTAAACCGGCTTCAAGTTGAAATAATATATGGTTCTGAGCTGATATTATAATGGTTTTTGTTTTTGTAAGGCTGTCGATGCTCAAGAAGACTGCTTCACGGACGATTACATTAGCGCAGTTGTGCGTAGGTTCTCCCATTTCGGACAAGTGCTATTCTCGAGACATGTGCGATTCAATACACTGGTGTTGACACTCCGGGATGGCCAACAAGTCAAGGCAGCTTGCAAGAGACGCTTGTTCAAGGTACACAATTCTATCGATAACAAATTACATATTTTTATTAATAGGCAAAACTGTTTTTGTAATTTCCGCTCTTTCTATTAGTTATATTTTCGTTTTTTTATCAGTTGATAGAAAATATTAGCAATACTCAACTCTTGTTATATTGTCTTGTTGACTATGTAATGTTTTCATTTGATGTTAATGAGTAGTCAGTTGTACACAATCACTCCCAAATTCTTGTATTCGGTAGTTATAATAGTTTGGAAGTAAACGTTTCATTTTTTAAAAACTTGGTCGAGTTTTATAATTGCTTGACTATAAACTGATCCTTATTCAAGTATGGATTATATCCACGTCTGTTTGAGATTAAATACATTAATTAGTGATTTTTCTCAACTTAGAAGCTACTTCAATCAATCTCTCTGTTCATGACTTGCAATGTATATTGTACATGAATGCGTCATCTGCCTACATTAAACAATATCTCCAATTCTAAAATATATAACCGAGAAAGATAGAAAGAAACACAACAAAAAAAGAAACAACACCAAGGAATATCTATTCCTTATTCCCCCGATAAAATTATTTAAAACTGTTTCAAACTCCATTATATACTTTTCAACTCGATTTTGAACCTTGCCTTATCCGTTTCGCTTCTGATACTACTGTATCAGAAGTGGCGATACTACTGTATCAGAAGTACCTTCCGAGTATATATTCTCATATATGCTGAACTTTTTTCAAATTTTACTCTTCTATGTTCACTTATAATTAGATCATTTCTATTTCTTGTAAGGTAATTGTCAACATTTGATTGCCTATTGAATGAGTGCTCGTTACCTTCTACATGAAATAACAGTGCATATCATCAGTTGCATGTGAAAAACAATCCACGATCTTGATAGGGAATTTTCAGACTAGAAACACTACATTGACTACACTGTTTGGCGGGAAAGATAGCCGTCAAGCGGTTGTCAATTAAACTGAGTAGCAGTCACTGATCTACGTCAATCTGAATCACCTTATCGAAGCATCCCTACGTTACCCAAACACTCTTCAACTTTTCATTGGCAAAATTGCTCACATCTATTAAACATAACCTTCGTACTTGGGATATATTAATATTTCCTGTCATTATTGCTGAATGGGAAACATCACCATCACTAACTGCACACAGCACGCAACTTCTCGAGTAGAATTTTAAACGAAATTACGAGTATTATAATAAACTTTTAGGGTGACTATACACCAGCAGGCACCAATACGTGAATATCTATTGATTTCAGGTGCGGGGTGTGAAGCTGTACACGTCCTATACCTCTTCACCTTCAAAGTGGAATAGATTCTACTTGAATCAAATCGAGATTTGCAGCAGTAAAACTGGTGCAATGAACAGCTACTTGAGACCACTATGGATTTGTGATTCCATCATCCAACAAGGTTAGTTAGATGCCTAATAACTTGATGGCTTTTTCATAATAATTGATTTATTAAAATGTTCGATAGGCTATGGTTTCCTCTAAATTCATTGTCATTAACTAAATTTCATTCTATGCTAAACTGTGCCTTGAAGGTTTTGAAGGCAAGTGGTTGGCCTCGTTGTCTTATAGACGTCGATCATTGTTACGTCTTAAATCGACGGGATTAGCTTTTGGTATGTGATGCATTTTCGGCAAAACGCGGCAACAGATTTTCATGAAATTTGACAGGAATATTCCTTTTTTACTCTAGCCTTACTGTATGGTCACACTCAACAAGCAGTGGGATAATGAGTAAGATTTTTGACCAGTTGTTGCACTTCTAGAGATTAGAGGTTGGAATTTATCAACAGTGATATAAATCTACTTTGATTGTCGACTAGTATGGAGTTTAGGAAGGAGACGAACATAGGCTAAGGAAAACCTGAGGGATAACAATGAAAAATAATTACCTAAAAACAAATCAAATACAGTACCTCGAATAGTCTGTGAGAGAATGCCCGAGCCTGCCAGTTACAGTACTAGCTAGTTAAGAAGCCAATGCTTCCTAGAGCAAACAAAAAGTTGATAAAATATGGCGCGGTTACATTTGATTAATTCTAAATAAAATCTAACTTACATGAATAATAAACAACTTGATTTTTTTGTTTATGGATGTCATATATCTACACTTTCAGTAAGGAAAAATTCTAGGCTAATTTTCTTCAAATAATGATTATTTCCGGATGTATTCTTAGTAATTCATAAGATTTATCATACTTTTGGCCTCAACAGATGATTTTTATCTCACTGTTACCATATGGTATCGCTAAAAAATCCGGCGTCTGGGAAGGGCCGGAGTAGGGAATACAGCTCCTGGTGTGGTGTTGGCCGGTCGGTGGTTGGAACAGCCGGGTGAGCGTCCTCTTGGGGACGACTGGCCTCCTGGTGGTCTTCTGTGACCTAACGGCACCGGGTGGTGTCCTCTAGGTACACCACGGTACAGAAAATCTTCCCTTTTTAGGAGGTGAAAGGCCGTGCCTGAAGGGAGGGGTTAGCTAGGAAAGATGGGAGAGTAGTAAATTCAATTTTGTGAAAAATTTAATTCTTTTTTATTAATAAAAATACACATCAATTTACCCGTCGCACAATCTCTTATAATATACGGCCAACTGTAGTAAATGCTTTCAATATTAATTTTACTTCATTAGCATCTAGTAAACACCAATTTGAATAATCTAGTAAACACCCAGAATTGTATCATTTGTACTGATGCTATTAGATTATAAAATGTATTTCTTATTTTTAGAACTTGTGGCTGGAGCTCAAGGCTTCTTTTTCCAGTCACGCCAAAATCTATTGTAATTTAATGATTTTTTTGTAAAAATATTTCTTGTATTTGGCAATAAATTGATTATTGAGTAGCAGTTGTCACCGTAGCCAGGTCCTTCTAGGCGCCTGGAGTCGTGCCCTGATTTCTAGCCGCACTCCTTTTACTATTGCGGTCCAAGAAAGCCCTCTAGCGGTCAGACAAACTTTTTTATGTTCTCCTGGCAAACACAACACCAAACACATTGCAAATATAGAGTGTACTTGTAGGAATTTGAGACTTCTTGATATATATGTGTCGTGCATCTTTCATACGCTAAAATAATAATAATAGTACATCAAGCTAATTTTTTATTCAGAAGGGAAAAAACGAATACAGTTAATAATATAGAATCTATAGACTACTCACTAGTATTATTGACTCATGATTGGGTCGAACGGTGGACGCATAAATCAATACTTTTTCAAGACATAGCGCTGTTTTATAAACCAAATAGTATTTGTGTGTATCTGTGTTTGTATACGATATTGATAGATTGTGCAATATTATTGCGTGGTTGACGAAAAGTTGAAAATAATAAAATCTACAATGAAGGATAATATTGACCGTTTAGGGACCACTTTCATTAACTACCTTCCTGTGTTGTATATCTCTCTATGATTTCTATTCAATATTAAAATAATCATCAACTTGGTGATTTTCAGAAGACGAAGCAATTGCTTCGACATCGGCTGCGACTCATGAACCAGCGCCAGTGCAGGTAATAATAGTCAACAACTAGGCTATTTCCATCACTAAATTATTAACACAATATAATAATTACTCAACTGCCATGGCTCCTTTGTCGTTATGCAAATATTTCGAGTAAATCAATACATTTTTGATATTTCCAAATGATTCCCTGCGCAGCGCAGAGGTCTGGTCCAAGATGAGTGCTGTCTGATGTTCGGCACGTTTTTAGGTCATGTGTCCTGTCTTTTCTTGTCCAATTTTAATCCAGTGATCTAAAATATCATTGTTCATTTTGAGATTTACCATATAAATTATCATGAGATGAATCATCTTCATTTATTACACAATGCCAATTAATTGAGATTAAAATTATCTGTCTTTCTTTTTATTATTCCTCTAAATTTAGAGATTTGTGACTTTGTATGAGCCTGACCCAGTGAATGGCCCAACAATGGCCATTTGATTCAGTATCTCAAGAGATAGTCATAGAAGGTAGCCAGCCTACTTGTTGAACGAATACTCTGCCCCGTTAATAAATTAGACCAACCATGTAAAATAAGAAAGCAGGATGAATGGTGGCGCCACCTCACACATCTGTGCCTGTCACCACTCGAGTGGCGGCGGCATTCACTCAGCATCTTATTAACATTGGTTTGCTCTCCTCGTCTCTACTGAATTCCATTCTTTTTCAACTCGGCACCGTTGCTAAATTGCCCTAGGCCATTAATTTGGTAGAAATATAATCAACTACCACAATATTTATTTACCTCAATTTATTATGAAATGTTATTAAATCATGAAAAGTTGTTGTATGTTCTTGTTTCATAAAATAACTTTTATATTTATCGAATTAAAATTTAAGATAGAATTAAAAATTAGGCCCAGCCACATGAAGCGTTTTTCAGACGAGTTGACAGGGCTGGATTCCCGAACGCCAACCCAATCAACCAATCCTGCCCTGTCGTCCCGTCCGAAAAATTCTTCTTGTGTCTTGGCCCAAAATCGGGATAACTTGGATCACAATCATCTATATAGAAACGTGACAACTTTGCTGTTCTATAAAATCCATGACTCGTCATAGCTTATGCATTATCATATTTTTTATGCTATTTTTATAGTGTATAGTGTTAGAGACAGATGATGATGATAATAATACTCGAAATTTGAACAAAGTATGCGTATAAAATACTAATGTTTAGTGAGAGAACGAATATCAAAATCGTATCCATATGAATAATATTTTGAATTGATTTTTCAATTGATGTTGAGTGGAATAAAATGGTGTTTTTATTTTTAGGTGGAACCTTACCTGGCTCCAATTGAATTAGAGGATGGACAGGAGGAAATGCCACTTGAGGAAGCCGCACTGATTAAAGCTATGCAAGATTTAGAATCATTGAGCTTGATACCAGCGCCGCCGTTTATTGCAGTGATTCCACCTCCACTGCCGCCTTTGTTGAGGCGACTCATCCGCGCTGACCACCACCCACTACCATCCTTACCCCCCCACCATTAGACGTGTTTATGCTAACACGCTAATCATACCACCATCTATCCTATTGGTGGACTTAACATTGTAAATAAGAATGTTTTGGTCGATTAGAATTTTTTTGCTTATGATTGTAAATAACAATGTTTGATACTAGTCATTCTATTTCCTAAGTTTATGCTAATCATACGAGGATACGTATCAAATTGGTGGATTAGAATTTTTTGCTTATTATTGTAAATAATAATAATTTTTAGATGTGCGATTACGACGCATACAATCATTATTTCTTGTTTTTCCATCGTAGAAGAACTACAATAATTGCAACTCAGGAATGCTCCCGTCGATTCTTATTTCTTATTTTGTTTAATTAAAAACATATTGTTTTTATATTTTGTGTTAATAACTTCTTTCTGTGTCCTAGGCTTAGAGTTTTTCTTATTTGAAATTAATTTTTGAAATCGGAGTTGTGCAAAATACTTTCCACTCCCGAATTTTTTTTAGAGTATTTCAATAGGGCTAGGTACTTGAATTGTAATTAATAAAGAACTAATTTCATAGTACCCTATTTTAAAACATGTTTAAATGAACACTTACATAAAACACAACTAGTTTCGGCATTCAAGCCATTTTCAAGTTTTTTCCAAAATTCATTCTGGAAAGAAGATAATTTGAAAATATTTGTTTACTGGAAATAGTAATTCATTTTTGAAAAAGAAACTTGAAAATGGCTTGAAACCTGAAACTAGATGTTATTTTTTATAGAAATGTTTTTAAAAAGGGTACTATGATTTTTTTTCTTTCTCAATTAACATATTCTAATTGCTTTGGTGAATTTTAGATGCATTTTTTACCAGCTTTAACAGTAAAATATTTTGTGATTATTCTAGTTATATCATATTATGAGGGTAAAGGTACAGTTCCTTAGCGGCGTCTCGAGACGTGCGGCTATAAGCAGGAAATTAATAAATTATTTCTCTGTTAACATATTCGAATAGCTTTGGTAAATTTTTACCAGCTTTAACAGTAAAATATTTTGTGATTATTCTAGTTATATCATATTATGAGGGTAAAGGTACAGTTCCTTAGCGGCGTCTCGAGACGTGCGGCTATAAGCAGGAAATTAATAAATTATTTCTCTGTTAACATATTCGAATAGCTTTGGTAAATTTTTACCAGCTTTAACAGTAAAATATTTTGTGATTATTCTAGTTATATCATATTATGAGGATAAAGGTACAGTTCCTTAGCGGCGTCTGGAGACGTGCGGCTATATAAGCAGGAAATTAAGAAATTATTTCTCTGTTGATTACCATATTCTAATAGCTTTGGTAAATTTTTTACCATCTTGAACAGTATAATATTTAGTGATTGTTCTAGTTATATTAAATAGGAGGGTAAAGGTACAGTTCCTTGGCGGCGTATCGAGACGCGTGGTTGAAGCTGCCACGATTAGAGCACATAGCCTATAAATTGATTAGATTCATTAGAAGAATCCAGCAAATTCAGGTTTATGCTCGAGACGCCGCTTAGGAATCGCACCTCAAGATACACCCATTATCTACAAATCATTTCTTGATCTCTGCAGTATTATAATTTTGTGTTAGATCTGTATTATCAGTTTTAAGCTGGTAGGTTAGTGTCATATGATCTTTGATGTTGTGATCTCATTATAATCCAACTGTATTTGATAATCCAACTTGTAACAGTAAAGTTGAAAATATGTTCTCATCAAATAAATAAAACTAATGCAGTTTGTTTGTCTTATTTGTTCATACAATGCACTACCCTAAATTTAATGCTCCTGGAATATTGAATTGCTGTCTTGAAGTTAGCCGTGATAATATTCATGTTTGAAGTTTGCATTCAACCGGGTTTCTAAATCAACATTTTAGGATATTAAAGTTGTTAGGAAGATTTTCTAATTGACAGCTAGAGCTGTCCTTGGTTGTAGATTACAAGTAGAACATCTTCAAACCCTTAATTTATTACACACTATAGTTATTATGACTGTAGTGAGGTGCACGTTATAATGAAGACCAGGCACGGCCCTAGGGACTTTGCCGCCCTGGGCGAGATCGGCAAGATCTCAACAAACAACCTTTCAACCAAATATTAAAAAATGAATTTACACAATATAGAGATACTCTACACTCTGCAATTAAACAAGCCAAACATTCGTATTATAAAAATAAAATTGAAGAATCTTCTCATAACCCAAGTAAGCTCTGGGTAGTTATAAATGAAATTTCAGGCCGGCCTGTCAAGAAGCAGCCTTTCCCTATAAAATCATTCATCCAAACGCACGAAATAACTAACTCACAGGAAATTGAGGAGGTTAGCAATAACTTTAATAAATATTATTCGGCAGTAGGTAAAAACTTGGCAGATTCCATCGTAGCACAGGGTGTGCCAGAGATAATAGATCAGGAACATGCTGTTGAAACTGTCTTTGAGTAGCAGCAAGTCTCTAGACAAGAACTGATTGACACAATCAAGAGCCTCAAAAGCCGATCTACCCCTGGCTGTGATGGGATCCCAACTAGAATTTTCAAGAAAACAAGAAAATATAGACTCTCTAGTACTCCCTATTCAGCACATAATCAATCTTAGCATTGTGATGGGTCATTTCCCAAGTGCCTTCAAAACGGCTAAGGTGATCCCAATTCATAAATCAGGGCCAAAAAATGCATTCTCCAACTTCAGACCAATTTCTCTTCTCATAACTATGTCAAAAATTATTGAAAAATGTGTCAAGAAACAATTATCTAAGTACCTCTCCGTGAATAATTTAATTTCTGAAAACCAATATGGGTTTCAAGAGTCCGGGAATACTTCCGACGCTCTTTTTGACTTGACCCGGTTTATATCAAATAACATAAAAATAAAATTTCAATTACATTTCTAGACTTGGCCAAGGCCTTTGATTCCGTTGATAGTATAAACTAATCACCAAACTCGAGAATATTGGAATAAAAGATAATTCACTGAAATGGTTTAAAAGTTATTTCAACAATCGACAGCAGCAGTATGCTTCCATTGATGGCACAATTAGCGAAACAGAACCTTTTGAATATGGTGTGGTCCAAGGAAGTACCATTGGGCCATTACTATACCTTATTTATATAAATAATCTTTCAAAGTTTCAAATCAATGGAAAACTGTTCTTATTCGCGGACGACACAGTATTGGTGTCAACTGGAGGCACTTGGGAGAGGACCTATTGCAGTGCAACAATAGATCTTGCCAAAATAAAAAGTTGGTTCGACCACAACTGTCTAACGGTTAATGTCACCAAAACTAAATTTATGCCAATTGTGACAAGAAACCAGGCTGATCCTGGCCCAATAATGTTAAAAATTCACTCTTGTGGAAACGCAAGGATGCTGGATTGTAACTGTAGTACTATTGAACGAGTTGATAGTTACAGATACTCGGGTGTTATAATTGATTACAAGTTGAGTTGGGGACAACATGTTCAGTGTGTCAAAAGTAGGCTCAAGTAATTATTATTTGCCTTCTCTGAGCTTAGTCAGGTGATAGGTGTGGATCAGTGTAGGAAAGTATATTTCGCCTATGCTCAGTCGCTGATCCAGTATGGTATCCTGGCTTGAGGGGGGGGGGGTGTTTCCTCTACACTCTTGGAACCACTGGCAGTCACACACAGAGCAATTATTAAAACAATCTTGAAAAAAGGCCATAGATATCCGACTAGCTTGCTTTTTTCAGAATTCCCGGTTCTAAATATCAGACAGATCTTCATCAAAACATTATTAATTCACTTGAAAAAATACAAAACCCAGATCTTAGGTGAAACAAATTTAAATTTCCGGTATGAAGCTCGCCACAGGACCAACTATAATTATGATGTTTCACAACTGACACATGGGTCAGAACTGTCAAATTCATTTTACCTGGCTCTTATTTTATATAGAAACTTGCCGAATGAAATAAGAGAGGCGGAGGTGTATAGTCTAGCCGTTTACCGAAAGGGTGTGGACAGGTGACTGTATCACATTGGCTGGGAGGCACCCGAAGCTCTGCTCCGCTCACGTTATATTCGATAACTATCAGAAAGCAATAACTATCAAAAGATTTATCATATTGATTTTTTCCCCTCTATCAATTCATTACATTATGAAATGTATACATGACGCGAACTCACAGCCTCCTTCATTCCCTGGGATTTATTGGCCTGCACAAGAAATAAAATCAATCCTAAGTTTAGTTAATATTTTCTTTTTATCTTTTATTTCTTAATTAAGTATTATTTCTTATTTCACTATTATTTGAATTTGTATTTAATCCATTATTATCATTATTATATTCTGAAACTTATCTTTTCTATTGTAATTATTTTATGTTGTGACTGCTTGTGTTGTCTATGGAACTCTCCTCTACACGCAGACGTTTAGTCTTTGTGAAGGAATTCCGTAATATTGAGTTTTTCACTGTAAATGTTTCACTGTAAATACTTGAAGGAATAAAAAATATTTCAATTAAAAAAAACACATTTGTCTACCGTTGCCGCTGATCAGTCGTCTTTCCCAGTGGCTCCAAGTCAGAGGTCTTTGAGAATCAGCCTTTTAATTTGTGTCTTGTTGTAAAGTTTGTGAGTTGTTTATAACATTTATCTATTGTTTCAAGTGTTTGTGGTTGACGAGTGTGAGAAATTAAGTAAGTTAATAGACAATGAATTGTTAATATCATTTGTAGAACAGAAGCCAGTTTTGTGGGACAAAACCCTGGACATATTTGAGGATCGAGATGCAACAAGGAATGCATGGAAGGAGGTGAGTATGGAGATTAGGGAGGATTTTGAAACTCTGGATGACAAGGAAAAAACTGTAATATGTTGTATAACGCTGTAGATTTAATAAAAACGTTCATTTAAATGTATCCAAACAAGGCGATTCCTCTGCTGTCTTCTTTTCCTTCGACAGTACAACAAAAGTGGTAAAAGTTGTTGCCTTTCAATTTTGAGTTAAACACTTAATAATATACTTTAAAAAAATGTGCAGAATACAATTAACTAAACACTCATGAAACAGAGAATTCACAACACATTTGCGATGAAGAACTACAAGAATTATTTTGGCTACTGATCATACGTGGCGGTAATTATGCCGCTCAATGTTTGGCGGTATTTTTTTTTTTTTTATTTCACAATTTATTTCCAGAAAGTACATTTTACAATATATTCCCTGAAAATTACTCCCTCTAATATGGAACAAGTCCGTGTTTAGAGGAGGAGTCATTACAACAATAGACACAATACAAGAAAGAAAAATTTGACTTTCCACTGCTGTAGTTTACAAGCATAAGCTATTCAAACATATTTACATATAACAATACTAACACATAAAACAATAATTGAAAGAAATATAATCTCAAATTCTTAGCCAATAAGTAATAATAGAAATAGATTCAATAAACAAAAACTGATTGCTTCCTTTCTTTTTTCATAGTACTGGAAACAAACATTAAATGCACTCATTTACACATTTTGAAAACAATAATTTCTACAATACATAATTATTAACATGAATAGAAGAATAATAATCATTTCTCATAACATATGAGACAGGTACTGGTACAGGCCAAGACTGGTACTTATTCAGGATCAATACTAAACTGCATTCAAAAGCAATGCCAATTCTGAGTTAATATCAGTAAAAAAAGGAATTTTTTAAGCTCTAACTTGAAGCATTTCTGATTGATTTTTTGTCTTAATTCTGGCGGCAATTTATTGAATAATCTTGGGGCCAGATAATAGAAATGTCGCTGCCCTGTGGTCGTTTCCCTTCTTGTCTCCTCTACCATTCCTGACACCATCCTTCTAGTTTGATGTGCATGAGGTAACATTGTAAAACTATTCTTTCTACACATGAATAGAATCGAGCCCTTGATGTACAGCTTTTTTATGTTTAAAACCCTTGCTGTAACAAATAGTTCCTTTGATGGATAATATGGATCCTTTTTCAACATTATTCTTAGAACTATTCTATGTGCCCTATTAAGTGGTTCAACAGTTGTATGAAAGGCTGCACCCCATGCCACAATACCATACTGGAGGACAGCCTGCACCAACCCCATATACACCTGTCGCATAGCTCTACTCGGAAGGAGATCCCTTAGCCGTGAAACCTGGATCATCAAATACCTCATAATTTTTGTTATATTATTTACATGGACATCCCAGCATAGATTCTGATCTATGGTGACACCAAGGAACTTGCAGGTGTTAACCTTTTTAAGTTTTACACAGCAACTACACCCATCAGTCCTACAATCCCCTGATCTTAGCATCAAATCCAGTGCAGGAGGCTGGCCAGTCTTGTTAAGAGAGAAGGCAATGAAGTTAGTTTTATTACTATTTGAAGTTAATTTGTTCACATCTAACCAGCATTTTATTCTCGCCAACCTATCTTCTGTCAAATTATAAACCTCCTCCCATGTAGTGCCTTTCACACACAGAACCGTTTCATCGGCAAAGGACTGCAGATGGACATTCTCACCCAGGTCCATAGAGCACAAGTCATCAATGTATATTACAAATAATAATGGACCCAAAACTGTACCCTGGGGCACTCCATAGACTACCTGCTGACTCTCACTTGATACATTGTTTATTCTTACCTTTTGACTCTTATTGCCCAAATAGGATCTGAACCAACCGAGAGCAAGACCATTGACGCCCTTCTCCACAAGCTTTCTTATCAATCTAGGGTGTGAAACCGTATCAAATGCTTTGGCCAAATCTAAGAAAACAGCAAGTGATTTTTTTCCCTCATCTAAGTCATTGTAAAGAATATGAGTCAAATCAGCTATCGCCTCCTCAGCACTTCTACCACTTCTAAAACCATATTGTTTATCAGATAACCCTTTACATTCTTCAAGAAATTCGATTAAACACTTTTTAATATGTTTCTCTAGAATCTTGGCAAGGTTAGACACAAGGGAAATCGGCCTATAATTGACCATTTCCAGTTTACTACCTCCCTTGTATATTGGCTTAACAATTGAACTTTTGAAACTATTGGGAAAAATTCCTGTTGCAATACTCAAATTTATAATATGTGCTATCGGTTCAGCTATGAACTCTTTAATTTGCTTCAGAAAATCTGTGCTCAAATTATCTTCACCTGGACTGGCACCCGCTTTAAGACTATTAATGAGTGCTGCAACTTCGCTAACAGTAATCAATCTAAAGTTGCATAACTGCCGATTCTGATTGGTAATTACCGGCAATTCATCTACCTCATCAGCATACTGTGGTAGGGATTCAGCCAGTGTTTTTCCAACGGAAATATAATATTGATTAAAATAATTCACTATTTCCGTTCCGTGTTCATCCATATTCAAAGCATTATCCCCAACATTAATGTTTTTTATATCATTTCGATTCACCCCTCTACCCAGTATTTCATTAGTAGCCCTCCAAATATGTTTCGTATCCCCATGTGTTCTATCTATCTTATTGTGATAATACTTCTGCTTAGCTTCCTTTATCAATGATTTTAATTTTGACTGAAATTTCTTAAGATAATTGTTCAGTGAAACATTGTTGGGATTTTTCTTAGCTTGTAAATATAGTTTTTCTTTAGCTCTTATTGACACTACCAGTCCTTGTGTGATCCAGGGCTTTATTTTCCGTAGCTTAGATCTAACTTTTACAGGTGTTACAGTAGTGGACTCATCCATGTGATTCTTTAGAATCTTGTAAAATTCACTCACTGCATCATTGACATCTATTGTATTGATAACTTGATTCCATTTTTCACCTATAAGTCTCTCTAGCAGTATATCTTGGTTAATTTTTGTTTTAGTCGCCCTCATGTTATCATGCCTGCTCGGTTTAGATTTTTGAGCTAAATAAATTATCATTATAGGATAGTGGTCAGTTATACTATAATCAAGAACTATTGGGCGTGCCATATTAATGTCACCACCCGTTCTTACAAAAATATGGTCTACACATGTCTTAGATCCCCCTATCACTACTCTGGTGTGTTTATTAATCATCTGCATATAACCCTTCTCATACATAAAATCTAGATACCGCTCTGAAACCGACGAGTCATTCTCAGATGCTATATCGATATTTATGTCACCGACTATGTGGGAAGTTTCACTACCTCTATTATCCAAGTATTCTCCAATCTCTGTCATAAATAAATCTGGACATCCAGATGGAGATCTATAAACTGCAATGACCTTATGCTTCTTACAACCCTAATTGTAATCTCTTTTATATTATAATTAATCAATGTATCCTTCAAGAAACATACCACTCCTGAATTTTGGTTCACAAATCTGTCAGTATAATAAGTTGAATATCCTGGTAAGAAATAGTTGGAAAAAATCTTGCTACTCATCCATGTCTCCGACAGAACTATGACATCAATTTCACTTTCTAATTCAGTCAATAAAACAACTAAACTATCAAAATTTTGTAAGATACTACGAATATTAACGTGGAATAAAGAGAAATCATTTTCTCCTCTTAAAAATAGCTTACAGCTTTCACTACTTTCGTGAAACGTTTTGTCAACTAGTACTTCTTCTAAGTTGACATGTTCTTGAAACATATAAGTGTAATAAAAAAAGAAAAATAAACAAATTCAAGAAAGAAAATACACAGTACGATGTGAATAATAATAACAATATTACAAATATTAAACAAAAATAATCCACTTTATGGAACATAAATGTATATTGAAAAAAATAAAAATGATGAAAAACACTAAATTTATGTAAAAGAGCTAATAATTTTGCCGCTGAATGTGTAAGCTCGACTTTTTTTCGAGGCTGCGACGGCAGTTTCGCCGCCGCGGCAGAAACCGCTCAGTGTGTAACCAGCGTTACTATTGTGTCTCCGCTGTGATGCGATCGCGCCATTCACACCACAGAGTCTCAGTAAACTCTAAAAAAATTATGTTTAACAATATTTATTGAAATTTGAACAAATATTTGACAAATATAAATATTGGGGAACAGTAAAGTCCAGTCAATATAATATATACATAAAAAAGGGTGTGTGCTTGCAATTTATATCATAGTTCTGATTTTTTAATATTTTATTTGGATACATGAGAGAGGTTCAGAACCGAATTCTTCATGCAAAATTCCCTTGTGCTAATTACAGAATGACCCAAAAACCTCGTATTTTAGGTTCATTTTCCAGTTTTCAGCTATTACCGGCAAAATCAGTGATCGGACAAAACAATTTGCTTTTGCCTTTTTTCAATAATATAAAACTCTGAATGAAATGAGATCATTCAGAACTCTCTATTTCTAATGAGTACTGAGTTATGATTTTTCAAATATGAGTGATATTTTAAGAAAAAAATCAATTTTGATCATATATTTAGTATTTGATCAACAATATATCCCCATTACAATCTAGATGTAAAATTCAAAATCCCTCTGGGCGTAATTTTGTGCTCTACAATCTGAGTAGACTAGGTAGAGTGCTCTATCTCATATAGATTTCTAGGTACACTTGACAACAATGCTCATTGTATTGTGAAAAACACCTCATTTTTAGCTTCAACCATTATCACTATCTATATTGTCCTCACAGTGATATTTCGCACAATGATATAAGTTCATGAGATTATGTTCTATGAGAGTCACCTGTTAGATGCACTTCATTTCAGTATTTCCTAGTGAAGAGGTGCGCGATCAAGAGGACACGATCAAGGATCGCTTAAGGATCAAGCTATCAAAATGAAAAAGTTTTCTTAGGAAAACATTTATTTTTCAATCATCACTTTTTGAGACATGAGTGCTTAGAGTTTAGATTTTTGGGACGGAACATTTCAAATTCGGTACGAGATAAATCCATAAAATTCAAAGGATAAATTCTTCATGGTATTTTTGATTTAATAAAACATAAATTTTCTGAAAATATCAATTTTTGAGAAAGTTATTCAATTTACTAAAAATGACCAAAAATAACGTTTGGATTAGTTTTTTTTTTGTAAATTGAATAACTTTCTCAAAAATTGATATTTTCAGAAAATGTTTATAAATTCTCTTGTTTTATTCAATCAACAATACCATGAAGAATTTATCTCGTACCGAATTTGAAATGTTCTGTCCCAAAAATTTAAACTTTAGGCGCTGATATCTCAAAAAGTAATGATCGGAAAAAAATGTTTTCCTAAGAAAAATTTTTCATTTTGATATATAAAAATCGAAAAACTGAAAAATACAAGTACAAGAAAGTATATTTTTAGCCTTTGCACAGCCTTAAGACGTAGACTGCAACATAGTATTAGGCCTACTTAACTTGCTATAAGTAATTAGAACTACAATTTCTACAAGTTTGTTTAACACACCTGTTTAATTAAGTAGAACTCGTCTGAGCTGTGCATGGGGAAATTCCTTCGCCAATTCTTCAAGATCTGGGGACTGAACTATTTTATGTTCGCTAGACCACTCAGACGTTCCTGGGACATTGTTGATCTTAGAAAAGTCTTCATTAGCTCGAGGTTGAAAAGCTTCTTATATAATTTTACCATTCACATTTGATATTATGAATTTATTATTTATTTGTATTTTAAAATTTTCCGTTCCTTTAAATTTTCCGCACCCAAAACCTGCCGCCCGGTCCGCCCACCCCTGGGGCCGGGCCTGAGAGATAGCTTAAGAAATATATCTTAAGATGTGTACAGATATATGCGCCGCGAACATGAGCAATTCACTTTTAATCAGCTGACTAAATCTGTATTTTTAGAGAAAAGGTAAGATACCGTTACAGATATAAAAAGCTTGGCATCAGCTGATTAAAAGTGAATTGCTCATGTTCGCAACGTGTAAATCTGTACGCACCTTTACATGACATGACATTTGGGTCAATTCAGTCCACTTGGTTCTTTTTCATACAGCTATGTGACACTGGTAGACTCATACTGTGCAATTCTTATACTCTCACTCAGCCAAAACGTAATAATAGACAGTAGCAGACAGTAATCGGCTTGAGTTGACAAAAAATCGGCTTTAAATTTAGAACATCAACACCCTATACCATGCGGTATTACTGATGTAATATTACCTGTTCATTCTTGTTTAAAATGATTGTAGGCTACTTATTCGACAAGAAAGTTTGGTTTTCAATTATCAAATAATAATAAATGTTCATAATTTAGATTAAATATTCTGTTGATAAATTATATTTCAACATTGTTTTAAACGATCTGGCAACGTAGCAGAACTGGAAAAGGATAGCGCTATCTGCTTTGTCGAATAACAAGGATACTGTAGCAATTTTAATGTTAATCAAATACTGCCATTATAAAGTGAACCTCACTATAGTTTTGGTGCTATAATCTGTGGAGTCCTGAGTTACCACTCAATTTACGGTAAAATAATTCTTTGTTTTTAATATAGCCTATAAGTTAATTTCAGAAAACTGAAAAATATCTGAAACTTTGGGTTTTTTTCGATTAGAGGATGGAGTTTCAGTGAAAATCTGCCAGAGGTTCCAGTAAATTTCAGGTTTGACCTCAGCAGTGTCTTATAGCACATACAAAAATACCATAAAACTTTGCATTTTCGTATGAATCGAGCTGAAATGCGGAAGAAACCGGTTATTCTCCCTTTGGAGAATCACGTGAAGCAGAATTCTCAGTACCAATTACAAATAATAGAATAAA